>NW_027490103.1:1800000-2100000 GCF_050948175.1 Xylocopa sonorina | reverse complement strand
GATATAATATGATTTGCGAAGTGTTATGTAATCCTCGTCTACACTTCAAATGAATGTAAATGCGACACTTCCTTGCTAGGAAATAGCGTTTGCAGATGTCTACGTATCGAAGCAATAGAGTTCAAATGCTTCTTAAAACGATATATTGCATCTCATATCTATGTTTCCTGATAAGATATAATATTCATTGCGATGTATTATGCATTCCTCGTCTACGATTCAAATGAATGTAAATGCGACACTTCCTTGCGAGGAAATAGCGTTTGCAGATGTCTAGGTATCGTAGCAATAGGGTTCTTATGATTCTTAAATGCGATACCGCATCTCATTTCTATGTTTCATGGTAAGCTATAATATGATTTGCGAAGTATCATGTATTCCTCGTCTACACATCAAATGAATGTAAATGCGACACTTCCTTGCTAGGAAATAGTGTCTCCAGATGTCTAGGTATCGTAGCAATAGAGTTCTAATACTTCTTAAAACGCGATATCGCATCTCAATCCTATGTTTCATGGTAAGATATAATATGATTTGCGAAGTGTTATGTATTCCTCGTCTACACTTCAAATGAATGTAAATGCGACACTTCCTTGCAAGGAAATAGCGATTGCAGATGTCTACGTCTCGTAGCAATAGAGTTCATATGATTCTTAAAACGCGATATCGCATCTCATTTCTATGTTTCATGGTAAGATATAATATGATTTGCGAAGTATCATGTATTCCTCGTCTACATTTCAAATGAATGTAAATGCGACACTTCCTTGCTAGGAAATAGCGTCTGCAGATTTCTAGGTATCGTAGCAATAGAGTCCTAATGCTTCTTAAAACGCGATATCGCTTCTCATTTCTATGTTTCATGGTAAGATATAATATGATTTGCGAAGTGTTATGTATTCCTCGTCTACACTTCAAATGAATGTAAATGCGACACTTCCTTGCAAGGAAATAGCGTTTGCAGAAGTCTACGTGTCGTAGCAATAGAGTTCTAATGCTTCTTAAAACGCGATATCGCATCTCATTTCCATGTTTCATGGTATGATATAATATGATTTGCGAAGTATCATGTATTCCTCGTCTACATTTCAAATGAATGTAAATGCGACACTTCCTTGCAAGGAAATAGCGTCTGCAGATGTCTAGGTATCGTAGCAATAGAGTTCTAATGCTTCTTAAAACGCGATATCGCATCTTATTTCTATGTTTCATGGTAAGATGTAATATTATTTGCGAAGTGTTATGCATTCCTCGCCTATACTTCAAATGAATGTAAATGCGAGACTTCTTTGCTAGGAAATAGCGTTTGCAGATGTCAAAGTATCGAAGCAATAGAGTTCAATTGATTCTTAAAACGCGATATCGCATTTCATTTCTATGTTCCATGGTATGATATAACATGATTTGCGAAGTGTTTTGTATTCCTCGTCTACACTTCAAATGAATGTAAATGCGACACTTCCTTGCTAGGAAATAGCGATTGCAGAAGTCTGCGTATCGTAGCAATAGAGTTCTATTGCTTCTTAAAACGCGATTTCGCATCTCATTTCTATGTTTCATGGTAAGATGTAATATTATTTGCGAAGTGTTATGTATTCCTCGCCTATACTTCAAATGAATGTAAATGCGAGACTTCTTTGCTAGGAAATAGCGTTTGCAAATGTCTACCTATCGTAGCAGTAGTGTTCTAATGCTTCTTAAAACGCGATATCGCACCTCATCTCTATGTTTCATGGTAAGATATAATATGATTTGCGAAGTATCATGTATTCCTCGTCTACACTCCAAATGAATGTAAATGCGACACTTCCTTGCAAGGAAATAGCGTTTGCAGATGTCTACGTATCGAAGCAATAGAGTTCAAATGCTTCCTAAAACGAGATATTGCATCTCATATCTATGTTTCATGATAAGATATAATATTCATTGCGAAGTGTTATGCATTCCTCGTCTACGATTCAAATGATTGTAAATGCGACACTTCCTTGCAAGGAAATAGCGTTTGCAGATGTCTACGTTTCGTAGCAATAGAGTTCTAATGCTTCTTAAAACGCGATATCTCATCTCATTTCTATGTTTCATGGTGAGATATAATATGATTTGCGAAGTGTCATGTATTCCTCGCCAACACTTCAAATGAATGTAAATGCGACACTTCCTTGCTAGGAAATAGCGTTTGCAGATGTCCACGTATCAAAGCAATAGAGTTCAAATGCTTCTTAAAACGGGATATTGCATCTCATATCTATGTTTCCTGATAAGATATAATATTCATTGCGAAGTGTTATGCATTCCTCGTCTACGATTCAAATGAATGTAAATGCGACACTTCCTTGCAAGGAAATAGCGTTTGCAGATGTCTACGTTTCGTAGCAATAGAGTTCTAATGCTTCTTAAAACGCGATATCGCATCTCATTTCTATGTTTCATGGTAAGATATAATATGATTTGCGAAGTGTTATGCATTCCTCGTCTACACTTCAAATGAATGTAAATGCGACACTTCTTTGCAAGGAAATAGCGTTTGCAGATGTCTACGTATCGTAGCAATAGAGTTCCTATGATTCTTAAAACGCGATATCGCATCTCATTTCTATGTTTCATGGTAAGATATAATATGATTTGCGAAGTGTTATGTATTCCTCGTCTACACTTCAAATGAATGTAAATGCGACACTTCCTTGCAAGGAAATAGCGTTTGCAAATGTCTACCTATCGTAGCAGTAGTGTTCTAATGCTTCTTAGAACGCGATGTCGCATCTCATTTCTATGTTTCATGGTAAGATATAATATGATTTGCGAAGTGTTATGTATTCCTCGTCTACACTTCAAATGAATGTAAATGCGACACTTCCTTGCAAGGAAATAGCGTTTGCAGATGTCTACGTATCGAAGCAATAGAGTTCAAATGCTTCTTAAAACGAGATATTGCATCTGTTATCTATGTTTCATGATAAGATATAATATTCATTGCGAAGTGTTATGCATTCCTCGCCTACGAATCGAATGAATGTAAATGCGACACTTCCTTGCTGGGAAATAGCGATTGCAGATGTCTACGCATCGTAGCAATAGAGTTCTAATGCTTCTTAAAACGCGATATCGCATCTCATTTCTATGTTTCATGGTAAGATATAATATGATTTGCGAAGTGTTATCCATTCCTCGTCTACACATCAACTAAATGTAAATGCGCACTTCCTTGCAAGGAAATAGCGTTTGCAGATGTCAACGTATCGTAGCAATAGAGTTCTTATGATTCTTAAAACGCGATATCGCATCTCATTTCTATGTTTCATGGTAAGATGTAATATTATTTGCGAAGTGTTATGTATTTCTCGCCTATACTTCAAATGAATGTAAATGCGAGACTTCTTTCCTAGGAAATAGCATTTGCGAATGTCTACCTATCGTAGCAATAGTGTTCTAATGCTTCTTAAAGCGGGATATCGCATCTCATTTCTATGTTTCATGGTAAGATATAACATGATTTGCGAAGTGTTATGTATTCCTTGTCTACACTTCAAATGAATGTGAATGCGATACTTCCTCGCTAGGAAATAGCGTTTTCAGATGTCTACGTATTGTAGCAATAGCTATCTAATGCTTCTTAAAACGCGATGTCGAATCTCATTTCTATGTTTCATGGTAAGATATAATATGATTTGCGAAGTGTCATGTATTCCTTGTCTACACTTCAAATGAATGTAAATGCGACACTTCCTTGCAAGGAAATAGCGATTGCAGATGTCTACGTCTCGTAGCAATAGAGTTCATATGATTCTTAAAACGCGATATCGCATCTCATTTCTATGTTTCATGGTAAGATATAATATGATTTGCGAAGTGTTATGTATTCCTCGTCTACACTTCAAATGAATGTAAATGCGACACTTCCTAGCAAGGAAATAGCGTTTGCAGATGTCTACGTATCGAAGCAATAGAGTTCAAATGCTTCTTAAAACGAGATATTGCATCTCATATCTATGTTTCCTGATAAGATATAATATTCATTGCGAAGTGTTATGCATTCCTCGTCAACGCTTCAAATGAATGTAAATGCGACACTTCCTTGCAAGGAAATATCGTTTGCAGATGTCTACGTATCGTAACAATAGAGTTCTTATGATTCTTAAAACGCGATATCGCATCTCATTTCTATGTTTCATGGTAAGATATAATATGATTTCCGAAGTATCATGTATTCCTCGTCTACACTTCAAATGAATGTAAATGCGACACTTCCTTGCAAGGAAATAGCGTTTGCAGATGTCTACGTATCGTAGCAATAGAGTTCTAATGCTTCTTAAAACGCGATATCGCATCTCATTTCTATGTTTCATGGTAAGATATAATATGATTTGCGAAGTGTTATCCATTCCTCGTCTACACATCAACTAAATGTAAATGCGCACTTCCTTGCAAGGAAATAGCGTTTGCAGATGTCAACGTATCGTAGCAATAGAGTTCTTATGATTCTTAAAACGCGATATCGCATCTCATTTCTATGTTTCATGGTAAGATATAATATGATTTGCGAAGTGTTATGTATTCCTCGTCTACGCTTCAAGTGAATGTAAATGCGACACTTCTTTGCAAGGAAATAGCGTTTGCAGATGTCTACGTATCGTAGCAATAGAGTTCCTATGATTCTTAAAACGCGATATCGCATCTCATTTCTATGTTTCATGGTAAGATATAATATGATTTGCGAAGTGTTATGTATTCCTCGTCTACACTTCAAATGAATGTAAATGCGACACTTCCTTGCAAGGAAATAGCGTTTGCAGATGTCTACGTATCGTAGCAATAGAGTTCTAATGCTTCTTAAAACGCGATATCGCATCTCATTTCTATGTTTCATGGTAAGATATAATATGATTTGCGAAGTGTTATCCATTCCTCGTCTACACATCAACTAAATGTAAATGCGCACTTCCTTGCAAGGAAATAGCGTTTGCAGATGTCAACGTATCGTAGCAATAGAGTTCTTATGATTCTTAAAACGCGATATCGCATCTCATTTCTATGTTTCATGGTAAGATATAATATGATTTGCGAAGTGTTATGTATTCCTCGTCTACGCTTCAAGTGAATGTAAATGCGACACTTCTTTGCAAGGAAATAGCGTTTGCAGATGTCTACGTATCGTAGCAATAGAGTTCCTATGATTCTTAAAACGCGATATCGCATCTCATTTCTATGTTTCATGGTAAGATATAATATGATTTGCGAAGTGTTATGTATTCCTCGTCTACACTTCAAATGAATGTAAATGCGACACTTCCTTGCAAGGAAATAGCGTATGCAATTGTCTACCTATTGTAGCAGTAGTGTTCTAATGCTTCTTAGAACGCGATGTCGCATCTCATTTCTATGTTTCATGGTAAGATATAATATGATTTGCGAAGTGTTATGTATTCCTCGTCTACACTTCAAATGAATGTAAATGCGACACTTCCTTGCAAGGAAATAGCGTTTGCAGATGTCTACGTATCGAAGCAATAGAGTTCAAATGCTTCTTAAAACGAGATATTGCATCTCATATCTATGTTTCATGATAAGATATAATATTCATTGCGAAGTGTTATGCATTCCTCGCCTACGATTCAAATGAATGTAAATGCGACACTTCCTTGCTAGGAAATAGCGATTGCAGATGTCTACGTATCGTAGCAATAGAGTTCTAATGCTTCTTAAAACGCGATATCGCATCTCATTTCTATGTTTCATGGTAAGATGTAATATTATTTGCGAAGTGTTATGTATTCCTCGTCTACACTTCAAATGAATGTAAATGCGACACTTCCTTGCAAGGAAATAGCGATTGCAGATGTCTACGTCTCGTAGCAATAGAGTTCATATGATTCTTAAAACGCGATATCGCATCTCATTTCTATGTTTCATGGTAAGATATAATATGATTTGAGAAGTATCATGTATTCCTCGTCTACATTTCAAATGAATGTAAATGCGACACTTCCTTGCTAGGAAATAGCGTCTGCAGATTTCTAGGTATCGTAGCAATAGAGTCCTAATGCTTCTTAAAACGCGATATCGCTTCTCATTTCTATGTTTCATGGTAAGATATAATATGATTTGCGAAGTGTTATGTATTCCTCGTCTACACTTCAAATGAATGTAAATGCGACACTTCCTTGCAAGGAAATAGCGTTTGCAGAAGTCTACGTGTCGTAGCAATAGAGTTCTAATGCTTCTTAAAACGCGATATCGCATCTCATTTCCATGTTTCATGGTATGATATAATATGATTTGCGAAGTGTTATGTATTCCTCGTCTACACTTCAAATGAATGTAAATGCGACACTTCCTTGCAAGGAAATAGCGTATGCAAATGTCTACCTATTGTAGCAGTAGTGTTCTAATGCTTCTTAGAACGCGATGTCGCATCTCATTTCTATGTTTCATGGTAAGATATAATATGATTTGCGAAGTGCTATGTATTCCTCGTCTACACTTCAAATGAATGTAAATGCGACACTTCCTTGCAAGGAAATAGCGTTTGCAGATGTCTACGTATCGAAGCAATAGAGTTCAAATGCTTCTTAAAACGAGATATTGCATCTCATTTCTATGTTTCATGGTAAGATATAATATGATTTGCGAAGTGTTATGTATTCCTCGTCTACACATCAACTAAATGTAAATGCGCACTTCCTTGCAAGGAAATAGCGTTTGCAGATGTCAACGTATCGTAGCAATAGTGTTCTTATGATTCTTAAAACGCGATATCGCATCTCATTTCTATGTATCATGGTAAGATATAATATGATTTGCGAAGTGTTATGTAATCCTCGTCTACACTTCAAATGAATGTAAATGCGACACTTCCTTGCTAGGAAATAGCGTTTGCAGATGTCTACGTATCGAAGCAATAGAGTTCAAATGCTTCTTAAAACGATATATTGCATCTCATATCTATGTTTCCTGATAAGATATAATATTCATTGCGATGTATTATGCATTCCTCGTCTACGATTCAAATGAATGTAAATGCGACACTTCCTTGCGAGGAAATAGCGTTTGCAGATGTCTAGGTGTCGTAGCAATAGGGTTCTTATGATTCTTAAATGCGATACCGCATCTCATTTCTATGTTTCATGGTAAGCTATAATATGATTTGCGAAGTATCATGTATTCCTCGTCTACACATCAAATGAATGTAAATGCGACACTTCCTTGCTAGGAAATAGTGTCTCCAGATGTCTAGGTATCGTAGCAATAGAGTTCTAATACTTCTTAAAACGCGATATCGCATCTCAATCCTATGTTTCATGGTAAGATATAATATGATTTGCGAAGTGTTATGTATTCCTCGTCTACACTTCAAATGAATGTAAATGCGACACTTCCTTGCAAGGAAATAGCGATTGCAGATGTCTACGTCTCGTAGCAATAGAGTTCATATGATTCTTAAAACGCGATATCGCATCTCATTTCTATGTTTCATGGTAAGATATAATATGATTTGCGAAGTATCATGTATTCCTCGTCTACATTTCAAATGAATGTAAATGCGACACTTCCTTGCTAGGAAATAGCGTCTGCAGATTTCTAGGTATCGTAGCAGTAGAGTCCTAATGCTTCTTAAAACGCGATATCGCTTCTCATTTCTATGTTTCATGGTAAGATATAATATGATTTGCGAAGTGTTATGTATTCCTCGTCTACACTTCAAATGAATGTAAATGCGACACTTCCTTGCAAGGAAATAGCGTTTGCAGAAGTCTACGTGTCGTAGCAATAGAGTTCTAATGCTTCTTAAAACGCGATATCGCATCTCATTTCCATGTTTCATGGTATGATATAATATGATTTGCGAAGTATCATGTATTCCTCGTCTACATTTCAAATGAATGTAAATGCGACACTTCCTTGCAAGGAAATAGCGTCTGCAGATGTCTAGGTATCGTAGCAATAGAGTTCTAATGCTTCTTAAAACGCGATATCGCATCTTATTTCTATGTTTCATGGTAAGATGTAATATTATTTGCGAAGTGTTATGCATTCCTCGCCTATACTTCAAATGAATGTAAATGCGAGACTTCTTTGCTAGGAAATAGCGTTTGCAGATGTCAAAGTATCGAAGCAATAGAGTTCAATTGATTCTTAAAACGCGATATCGCATTTCATTTCTATGTTCCATGGTATGATATAACATGATTTGCGAAGTGTTTTGTATTCCTCGTCTACACTTCAAATGAATGTGAATGCGATACTTCCTTGCTAGGAAATAGCGTCTGCAGATGTCTAGGTATCGTAGCAATAGAGTTCTAATGCTACTTAAAACGCGATATCGCATCTCATTTCTATGTTTCATGGTAAGATGTAATATTATTTGCGAAGTGTTATGTATTCCTCGCCTATAATTCAAATGAATGTAAATGCGCACTTCCTCGCTAGGAAATAGCGTTTGCAGATGTCTACGTATCGTAGCAATAGAGTTCTAATGCTTCTTAAAACGCGATATCTCATCTCATTTCTATGTTTCATAGTATGATATAATATGATTTGCGAAGTATCATGTATTCCTCGTCTACATTTCAAACGAATGTAAATGCGACACTTCCTTGCTAGGAAATAGCGTCTGCAGATGTCTAGGTATCGTAGCAATAGAGTTCTAATGCTTCCTAAAACGCGATATCGCATCTCATTTCTATGTTTCATGGTAAGATGTAATATTATTTGCGAAGTGTTATGTATTTCTCGCCTATACTTCAAATGAATGTAAATGCGAGACTTCTTTCCTAGGAAATAGCGTTTGCAAATGTCTACCTATCGTAGCAATAGTGTTCTAATGCTTCTTAAAGCGCGATATCGCATCTCATTTCTATGTTTCATGGTAAGATATAACATGATTTGCGAAGTGTTATGTATTCCTTGTCTACACTTCAAATGAATGTGAATGCGATACTTCCTCGCTAGGAAATAGCGTTTGCAGATGTCTACGTATTGTAGCAATAGCTATCTAATGCTTCTTAAAACGCGATGTCGAATCTCATTTCTATGTTTCATGGTAAGATATAATATGATTTGCGAAGTGTCATGTATTCCTTGTCTACACTTCAAATGAATGTAAATGCGACACTTCCTTGCAAGGAAATAGCGATTGCAGATGTCTACGTCTCGTAGCAATAGAGTTCATATGATTCTTAAAAGGCGATATCGCATCTCATTTCTATGTTTCATGGTAAGATATAATATGATTTGCGAAGTGTTATGTATTCCTCGTCTACACTTCAAATGAATGTAAATGCGACACTTCCTAGCAAGGAAATAGCGTTTGCAGATTTCTACGTATCGAAGCAATAGAGTTCAAATGCTTCCTAAAACGAGATATTGCATCTCATATATATCTTTCATGATAAGATATAATATTCATTGCGAAGTTTTATGCATTCCTCGTCTACGATTCAAATGGATGTAAATGCGACACTTCCTTGCTAGGAATTAGTGTTTGCAGATGTCTACGTATCGAAGCAATACAGTTCAAATGCTTCTTAAAACGAGATATTCAATCTCATATCTATGTTTCCTGATAAGATATAATATTCATTGCGAAGTGTTATGCATTCCTCGACTACGATTCAAATGAATGTAAATGCGACACTTCCTTGCAAGGAAATAGCGTTTGCAGATGTCTACGTCTCGTAGCAATAGAGTTCATATGTTCTTAAAAGGCGATATCGCATCTCATATATATCTTTCATGATAAGATATAATATTCATTGCGAAGTGTTATGCATTCCTCGTCTACGATTCAAATGGATGTAAATGCGACACTTCCTTGCTAGGAATTAGCGTTTGCAGATGTCTACGTATCGAAGCAATACAGTTCAAATGCTTCTTAAAACGAGATATTCAATCTCATATCTATGTTTCCTGATAAGATATAATATTCATTGCGAAGTGTTATGCATTCCTCGACTACGATTCAAATGAATGTAAATGCGACACTTCCTTGCAAGGAAATAGCGTTTGCAGATGTCTACGTCTCGTAGCAATAGAGTTCATATGTTCTTAAAACGCGATATCGCATCTCAATTCTATGTTTCATGGTAAGATATAACATGATTTGCGAAGTGTTATGTATTCCTCGTCTACACTTCAAATGAATGTGAATGCGATACTTCCTCGCTAGGAAATAGCGTTTGCAGATGTCTACGTATCGAAGCAATAGAGTTCAAATGCTTCCTAAGACGAGATATTGCATCTCATATCTATGATTCATGGTAAGATATAATATGATTTGCGAAGTGTCATGTATTCCTCGTCTACACTACAAATGAATGTAAATGCGACACTTCCTTGGTAGGAAATAGCGTCTGCAGATGTCTACGTCTCAAAGCAATAGAGTTCATATGATTCTTAAAACGCGATATCGCATCTCAATTCTATGTTTCATGGTAAGATATAACATGACTTGCGAAGTGTTATGTATTCCTTGCCTACACTTCAAATGAATGTGAATGCGATACTTCCTCGCTAGGAAATAGCGTTTGCAGATGTCTACGTATCGTAGCAATAGATTTCTAATGCTTCTTAAAACGCGATATCGCATCTCATTTCTATGTTTCATGGTAAGATATAATATGATTTGCGAAGTGTTATGTATTCCTCGTCTACACTTCAAATGAATGTAAATGCGACACTTCCTTGCAAGGAAATAGCGATTGCAGATGTCTACGTATCGTAGCAATAGAGTTCATATGATACTTAAAACGTGATATCGCATCTCATTTCTATTTTTCATGGTGAGATATAACATGATTTGCGAAGTGTTATGTATTACTCGTCTACACTTCAAATGAATGTGAATGCGATACTTCCTCGCTGGGAAATAGCGTCTACAGATGTCTACGTATCGTAGCAACAGCTTTCTAATGCTACTCAAAACGCGATATCGAATCTCATTTCTATGTTTCATGGTAAGATATAATATGATTTGCGACGTGTCATGTATTCCTCGTCTACACTACAAATGAATGTAAATGCGACACTTCCTTGCAAGGAAATAGCGTTTGCAGATGTCTACGTATCGAAGCAATAGTGTTCAAATGCTTCTTAAAACGCGATATCGCATCTCATCTCTATGTTTCATGGTAAGATATAATATGATTTGCGAAGTATCACGTATTCCTCGTCTACACTTCAAATGAATGTAAATGCGACTCTTCCTTGCAAGGAAATAGCGTTTGCAGATGTCCACGTATCGAAGCAATAGAGTTCAAATGCTTCCTAAAACAAGATATCGCATCTTAATTCTATGTTTCATGATAGGATGTAATATTCATTGCGAAGTGTTATATATTCCTCGCCTACACTTCAAATGAATGTAAATGCGACACTTCCTTGCTAGGAAATAGCTTTTGCAGATGTCTACGTATCGAAGCAATAGAGTTCAAATGCTTCTTAAAACGAGATATTGCTTCACATATCTATGTTTCCTGATAAGATATAATATTCATTCCGAAGTGTTATGCATTCCACGTCTACGATTCAAATGAATGTAAATGCGACACTTCCTTGCAAGGAAATAGCGTTTGCAGATGTCTACGTATCGTAGCAATAGAGTTCTTATGATTCTTAAAAAGCGATATCGCATCTCATTTCTATGTTTCATGATAAGATGTAATATTCATTGCGAAGTGTTATGTATTCCTCGCCTACACTTCAAATGAATATAAATGCGACACTTCCTCGCTAGGAAATGGCGTTTGCAGATGTCTACGTATCCTAGCAATAGATTTCTAATGCTTCTTAAAACGAGATATCGCATCTCATTTCTATGTTTCATGGTAAGATATAATATGATTTGCGAAGTGTTATGTATTCCTCGTCTACACTTCAAATGAATGTAAATGAGACACTTCCTAACAAGGAAATAGCGTTTGCAGATGTCAACGTATCGTAGCAATAGAGTTCTTATGATTCTTAAAACGCGATATCGCATCTCATTTCTATGTTTCATGGTAAGATGTAATATTATTTGCGAAGTGTTATGTATTTCTCGCCTATACTTCAAATGAATGTAAATGCGAGACTTCTTTCCTAGGAAATAGCGTTTGCAAATGTCTACCTATCGTAGCAATAGTGTTCTAATGCTTCTTAAAGCGCGATATCGCATCTCATTTCTATGTTTCATGGTAAGATATAACATGATTTGCGAAATGTTATGTATTCCTTGTCTACACTTCAAATGAATGTGAATGCGATACTTCCTCGCTAGGAAATAGCGTTTGCAGATGTCTACGTATTGTAGCAATAGCTATCTAATGCTTCTTAAAACGCGATGTCGAATCTCATTTCTATGTTTCATGGTAAGATATAATATGATTTGCGAAGTGTCATGTATTCCTTGTCTACACTTCAAATGAATGTAAATGCGACACTTCCTTGCAAGGAAATAGCGATTGCAGATGTCTACGTCTCGTAGCAATAGAGTTCATATGATTCTTAAAACGCGATATCGCATCTCATTTCTATGTTTCATGGTAAGATATAATATGATTTGCGAAGTGTTATGTATTCCTCGTCTACACTTCAAATGAATGTAAATGCGACACTTCCTAGCAAGGAAATAGCGTTTGCAGATGTCTACGTATCGAAGCAATAGAGTTCAAATGCTTCTTAAAACGAGATATTGCATCTCATATCTATGTTTCCTGATAAGATATAATATTCATTGCGAAGTGTCATGCATTCCTCGTCTACGCTTCAAATGAATGTAAATGCGACACTTCCTTGCAAGGAAATATCGTTTGCAGATGTCTACGTATCGTAGCAATAGAGTTCTTATGATTCTTAAAACGCGATATCGCATCTCATTTCTATGTTTCATGGTAAGATATAATATGATTTCCGAAGTATCATGTATTCCTCGTCTACACTTCAAATGAATGTAAATGCGACACTTCCTTGCAAGGAAATAGCGTTTGCAGATGTCTACGTATCGTAGCAATAGAGTTCTAATGCTCCTTAAAACGCGATATCGCATCTCATTTCTATGTTTCATGGTAAGATATAATATGATTTGCGAAGTGTTATGTATTCCTCGTCTACACTTCAAGTGAATGTAAATGCGACACTTCTTTGCAAGGAAATAGCGTTTGCAGATGTCTACGTATCGTAGCAATAGAGTTCCTATGATTCTTAAAACGCGATATCGCATCTCATTTCTATGTTTCATGGTAAGATATAATATGATTTGCGAAGTTTTATGTATTCCTCGTCTACACTTCAAATGAATGTAAATGCGACACTTCCTTGCAAGGAAATAGCGATTGCAGATGTCTACGTATCGTAGCAATAGAGTCCATATGATACTTAAAACGCGATATCGCATCTCATTTCTATTTTTCATGGTGAGATATAACATGATTTGCGAAGTGTTATGTATTACTCGTCTACACTTCAAATGAATGTGAATGCGATACTTCCTCGCTAGGAAATAGCGTTTACAGATGTCTACGTATCGAAGCAATAGAGTTCAAATGCTTCTTAAAACGAGATATTGCATCTCATATCTATGTTTCATGATAAGATATAATATTCATTGCGAAGTGTTATGCATTCCTCGCCTACGATTCAAATGAATGTAAATGCGACACTTCCTTGCTAGGAAATAGCGATTGCAGAAGTCTACGTATCGTAGCAATAGAGTTCTAATGCTTCTTAAAACGCGATATCGCATCTCATTTCTATGTCTCATGGTAAGATGTAATATTATTTGCGAAGTGTTATGTATTCCTCGCCTATACTTCAAATGAATGTAAATGCGAGACTTCTTTGCTAGGAAATAGCGTTTGCAAATGTCTACCTATCGTAGCAATAGTGTTCTAATGCTTCTTAAAACGCGATATCGTATCTCATTTCTATGTTTCATGGTAAGATATAATATGATTTGCGAAGTGTTATGTATTCCTCGTCTACACATCAACTAAATGTAAATGCGCACTTCCTTGCAAGGAAATAGCGTTTGGAGATGTCAACGTATCGTAGCAATAGAGTTCTTATGATACTTAAAACGCGATATCGCATCTCATTTCTATGTTTCATGGTAAGATATAATATGATTTGCGAAGTGTTATGTAATCCTCGTCTACACTTCAAATGAATGTAAATGCGACACTTCCTTGCTAGGAAATAGCGTTTGCAGATGTCTACGTATCGAAGCAATAGAGTTCAAATGCTTCTTAAAACGAGATATTGCATCTCATATCTATGTTTCCTGATAAGATATAATATTCATTGCGATGTGTTATGCATTCCTCGTCTACGATTCAAATGAATGTAAATGCGACACTTCCTTGCGAGGAAATAGCGTTTGCAGATGTCTAGGTATCGTAGCAATAGAGTTCTTATGATTCTTAAAACGCGATATCGCATCTCATTTCTATGTTTCATGGTAAGATATAATATGATTTGCGAAGTGTTATGTATTCCTCGTCTACGATTCAAATGAATGTAAATGCCACACTTCCTTGCTAGGAAATAGCGATTGCAGAAGTCTACGTTTCGTAGCAATAGAGTTCTAATGCTTCTTAAAACGCGATATCGCATGTCATTTCTATGTTTCATGGTAAGATGTAATATTACTTGCGAAGCGTTATGCATTCCTCGCCTATACTTCAAATGAATGTAAATGCGAGACTTCTTTGCTAGGAAATAGCGTTTGCAAATGCCTACCTATCGTAGCAATAGTGTTCTAATGCTTCTTAAAACGCGATATGGTATCTCATTTCTATGTTTCATGGTAAGATATAATATGATTTGCGAAGTGTTATGTATTCCTCGTCAACACATCAACTAAATGTAAATGCGCACTTCCTTGCAAGGAAATAGCGTTTGGAGATGTCAACGTATCGTAGCAGTAGAGTTCTTATGATTCTTAAAACGCGATATCGCATCTCATTTCTATGTTTCATGGTAAGATATAATATGATTTGCGAAGTATCATGTATTCCTTGTCTACACTTCAAATGAATGTGAATGCGATACTTCCTCGCTAGGAAATAGCGTTTGCAGATGTCTACGTATGGTACCAATAGCTTTCTAATGCTTCTTAAAACGCGATGTCGAATCTCATTTCTATGTTTCATGGTAAGATATAATATGATTTGCGAAGTGTCATGTATTCCTCGTCTACACTTCAAATGAATGTAAATGCGACACTTCCTTGCAAGGAAATAGAGTTTGCAGATGTCTACGTATCGTAGCAATAGAGTTCTAATGCTTCTTAAAACGCGATATCGCATCTCATTTCTATGTTTCATGGTAAGATATAATATGATTTGCGAAGTGTTATGTATTCCTCGTCTACACTTCAAATGAATGTAAATGCGACACTTCCTTGCAAGGAAATAGCGTTTGCAGATGTCTACGTATCGAAGCAATAGAGTTCAAATGCTTCTTAAAACGAGATATTGCATCTCATATCTATGTTTCATGATAAGATATAATATTCATTGCGAAGTGTTATGCATTCCTCGCCTACGATTCAAATGAATGTAAATGCGACACTTCCTTGCTAGGAAATAGCGATTGCAGAAGTCTACGTATCGTAGCAATAGAGTTCTAATGCTTCTTAAAACGCGATATCGCATCTCATTTCTATGTTTCATGGTAAGATGTAGTATTATTTGCGAAGTGTTATGTATTCCTCGCCTATACTTCAAATGAATGTAAATGCGAGACTTCTTTGCTAGGAAATAGCGTTTGCAGAAGTCTACGTATCGTAGCAATAGAGTTCTAATGCTTCTTAAAACGCGATATCGCATGTCATTTCTATGTTTCATGGTAAGATGTAATATTATTTGCGAAGTGTTATGTATTCCTCGCCTATACTTCAAATGAATGTAAATGCGAGACTTCTTTGCTAGGAAATAGCGTTTGCAGATGTCTACGTATCGTAGCAATAGAGTTCAAATGCTTCTTAAAACGCGATATCGCATCTCATTTCTATGTATCATGGTAAGATATAATATGATTTGCGAAGTGTTATGTAATCCTCGTCTACACTTCAAATGAATGTAAATGCGACACTTCCTTGCTAGGAAATAGCGTTTGCAGATGTCTACGTATCGAAGCAATAGAGTTCAAATGCTTCTTAAAACGATATATTGCATCTCATATCTATGTTTCCTGATAAGATATAATATTCATTGCGATGTATTATGCATTCCTCGTCTACGATTCAAATGAATGTAAATGCGACACTTCCTTGCGAGGAAATAGCGTTTGCAGATGTCTAGGTATCGTAGCAATAGGGTTCTTATGATTCTTAAATGCGATACCGCATCTCATTTCTATGTTTCATGGTAAGCTATAACATGATTTGCGAAGTATCATGTATTCCTCGTCTACACTTCAAATGAATGTAAATGCGACACTTCCTTGCTAGGAAATAGCGTCTGCAGATGTCTAGGTATCGTAGCAATAGAGTTCTAATACTTTTTAAAACGCGATATCGCATCTCAATTCTAGGTTTCATGGTAAGATATAATATGATTTGCGAAGTGTTATGTATTCCTCGTCTACACCTCAAATGAATGTAAATGCGACACTTCCTTGCAAGGAAATAGCGTTTGCAGAAGTCTACGTATCGTAGCAATAGAGTTCTAATGCTTCTTAAAACGCGATATCGCATCTCATTTCAATGTCTCATGGTAAGATGTAATATTATTTGCGAAGTGTTATGTATTCCTCGCCTATACTTCAAATGAATGTAAATGCGAGACTTCTTTGCTAGGAAATAGCGTTTGCAAATGTCTACCTATCGTAGCAATAGTGTTCTAATGCTTCTTAAAACGCGATATCGTATCTCATTTCTATGTTTCATGGTAAGATATAATATGATTTGCGAAGTGTTATGTATTCCTCGTCTACACATCAACTAAATGTAAATGCGCACTTCCTTGCAAGGAAATAGCGTTTGGAGATGTCAACGTATCGTAGCAATAGAGTTCTTATGATTCTTAAAACGCGATATCGCATCTCATTTCTATGTTTCATGGTAAGATATAATATGATTTGCGAAGTGTTATGTAATCCTCGTCTACACTTCAAATGAATGTAAATGCGACACTTCCTTGCTAGGAAATAGCGTTTGCAGATGTCTACGTATCGAAGCAATAGAGTTCAAATGCTTCTTAAAACGAGATATTGCATCTCATATCTATGTTTCCTGATAAGATATAATATTCATTGCGATGTGTTATGCATTCCTCGTCTACGATTCAAATGAATGTAAATGCGACACTTCCTTGCGAGGAAATAGCGTTTGCAGATGTCTAGGTATCGTAGCAATAGAGTTCTAATGCTTCTTAAAACGCGATATCGCATGTCATTTCTATGTTTCATGGTAAGATGTAATATTATTTGCGAAGTGTTATGTATTCCTCGCCTATACTTCAAATGAATGTAAATGCGAGACTTCTTTGCTAGGAAATAGCGTTTGCAAATGTCTACCTATCGTAGCAATAGTGTTCTAATGCTTCTTAAAACGCGATATGGTATCTCATTTCTATGTTTGATGGTAAGATATAATATGATTTGCGAAGTGTTATGTATTCCTCGTCTACACATCAACTAAATGTAAATGCGCACTTCCTTGCAAGGAAATAGCGTTTGGAGATGTCAACGTATCGTAGCAGTAGAGTTCTTATGATTCTTAAAACGCGATATCGCATCTCATTTCTATCTTTCATGGTAAGATATAACATGATTTGCGAAGTGTTATGTATTCCTTGTCTACGATTCAAATGAATGTAAATGCGACACTTCCTTGCAAGGAAATAGCGTTTGCAGATGGCTACGTATCGTAGCAATAGAGTTCAAATGCTTCTTAAAACGCGATATCGCATCTCATTTCTATGTTTCATGGTAAGATATAATATGATTTGCGAAGTGTTATGTATTCCTCGTCTACACTTCAAATGAATGTAAATGCGACACTTCCTTGCTAGGAAATAGCATCTGCAGATGTCTAGGTATCGTAGCAATAGAGTTCTAATGCTTCTTAAAACGCGATATCGCATCTCATTTCTATGTTTCATGGTAAGATATAATATGATTTGCGAAGTGTGATGTATTCCTCGTCTACACTTCGAATGAATGTAAATGCGACACTTCCTTGCAAGGAAATAGCGATTGCAGATGTCTACGTCTCGTAGCAATAGAGTTCATATGTTCTTAAAACGCGATATCGCATCTCAATTCTATGTTTCATGGTAAGATATAACATGATTTGCGAAGTGTTATGTATTCCTTGGCTACACATCAAATGAATGTGAATGCGATACTTCCTCGCTAGGAAATAGCGTTTGCAGATGTCTACGTATCGTAGCAATAGCTTTCTAATGCTTCTTAAAACGCGATATCGAATCTCATTTCTATGTTTCATGGTGAGATATAATATGATTTGCGAAGTGTCATGTATTCCTCGTCTACACATCAACTAAATGTAAATGCGCACTTCCTTGCAAGGAAATAGCGTTTGCAGATGTCTACGTATCGAAGCAATAGTGTTCAAATGCTTCTTAAAACGCGATATCGCATCTCATTTCTATGTTTCATGGTAAGATATAACATGATTTGCGAAGTATTGTGTATTCCTCGTCTACACTTCAAATGAATGTAAATGCGACTCTTCCTTGCAAGGAAATAGCGTTTGCTGATGTCCACGCATCGAAGCAATAGAGTTCATATGATTCTTAAAACGCGATATCACATCTCATTTCTATGTTTCATGGTAAGATATAACATGATTTGCGAAGTGTTATGTATTCCTCGTCTACACTTCAAATGAATGTGAATGCGATACTTCCTCGCTAGGAAATAGCGTTTGCAGATGTCTACGTATCGTAGCAATACCTTTCTAATGCTTCTTAAAACGCGATATCGAATCTCATTTCTATGTTTCATAGTAAGATATAATATGATTTGCGAAGTGTTATGTATTCCTCGTCTACACTTCAAATGATTGTAAATGCGACACTTCCTTGCTAGGAAATAGCGTCTGCAGATGTCTAGGTATCGTAGCAATAGAGTTCAAATGCTTCCTAAAACAAGATATCGCATCTCAATTCTATGTTTCATGATAGGATGTAATATTCATTGCGAAGTGTTATGTATTCCTCGCATACACTTCAAATGAATGTAAATGCGACACTTCCTTGCTAGGAAATAGCGATTGCAGATGTCTACGTATCGTAGCAATAGAGTTCATATGATACTTTAAACGCGATATCGCATCTCATTTCTATGTTTCATGGTGAGATATAACATGTTTTGCGAAGTGTTATGTATTACTCGCCTACACTTCAAATGAATGTGAATGCGATACTTCCTCGCTAGGAAATAGCGCTTGCAGATATCTACGTATCGTAGCAACAGCTTTCTAATGCTACTCAAAACGCGATATCGAATCTCATTTCTATGTTTCATGGTAAGATATAATATGATTTGCGGCGTGTCATGTATTCCTCGTCTACACTACAAATGAATGTAAATGCGACACTTCCTTGTAAAGAAATAGCGTTTGCAGATGTCTACGTATCGAAGCAATAGAGTTCAAATTCTTCTTAAAACGCGATATCGCATCTCATCTCTATGTTTCATGGTAAGATATAATATGATTTGCGAAGTATCATGTATTCCTCGTCTGCACTCCAAATGAATGTAAATGCGACTCTTCCTTGCAAGGAAATAGCGTTTGCAGATGTCTACGTATCGAAGCAATAGAGTTCAAATGCTTCCTAAAACGAGATATTGCAACTCATATCTATGTTTCATGATAAGATATAATATTCATTGCGAAGTGTTATGCATTCCTCGTCTACGATTCAAATGGATGTAAATGCGACTCTTCCTTGCAAGGAAATAGCGTTAGCAGATGTCTACGTATCGAAGCAATAGAGTTCAAATGCTTCCTAAAACGAGATATTGCATCTCATATCTATCTTTCATGATAAGATATAATATTCATTGCGAAGTGTTATGCATTCCTCGTCTACACTTCAAATGAATGTAAATGCGACACTTCCTTGCAAGGAAATAGCGATTGCAGATGTCTACGTATCGTAGCAATAGAGTTCATATGATACTTTAAACGCGATATCGCATCTCATTTCTATGTTTCATGGTAAGATATAATATGATTTGCGAAGTATTGTGTATTCCTCGTCTACACTTCAAATGAATGTGAATGCGACACTTCCTCGATAGGAAATGGCGTTTGCAGATGTCTACGTATCGTAGCAATAGAGTTCTTATGATTCTTAAAACGCGATATCGCATATCATTTCTATGTTTCATGGTAAGATATAATATGATTTGCGAAGTATTGTGTATTCCTCGTCTACACTCCAAATGAATGTAAATGCGACTCTTCCTTGCAAGGAAATAGCGTTTGCAGATTTCTACGTATCGAAGCAATAGAGTTCAAATGCTTCCTAAAACGAGATATTGCATCTCATATATATCTTTCATGATAAGATATAATATTCATTGCGAAGTTTTATGCATTCCTCGTCTACGATTCAAATGGATGTAAATGCGACACTTCCTTGCTAGGAATTAGTGTTTGCAGATGTCTACGTATCGAAGCAATACAGTTCAAATGCTTCTTAAAACGAGATATTCAATCTCATATCTATGTTTCCTGATAAGATATAATATTCATTGCGAAGTGTTATGCATTCCTCGACTACGATTCAAATGAATGTAAATGCGACACTTCCTTGCAAGGAAATAGCGTTTGCAGATGTCTACGTCTCGTAGCAATAGAGTTCATATGTTCTTAAAAGGCGATATCGCATCTCAATTCTATGTTTCATGGTAAGATATAACATGATTTGCGAAGTGTTATGTATTCCTTGTCTACACTTCAAATGAATGTGAATGCGATACTTCCTCGCCAGGAAATAGCGTCTGCAGATGTCTAGGTATCATAGCAATAGAGTTCTAATGCTTCATATAACGCGATATCGCATCTCATTTCTATGTTTCATGGTAAGATATAATATGATTTGCGAAGTGTGATGTATTCCTCGTCTACACTTCAAATGAATGTAAATGCGACACTTCCTTGCAAGGAAATAGCGACTACAGATATCTACGTCTCGTAGCAATAGAGTTCATATGTTCTTAAAACGCGATATCGCATCTCAATTCTATGTTTCATGGTAAGATATAACATGATTTGCGAAGTGTTATGTATTCCTGGTCTACACGTCAAATGAATGTGAATGCGATACTTCCTCGCTAGGAAATAGCGTCTGCAGATGTCTAGGTATCGTAGCAATAGAGTTCTAATGCTTCTCAAAACGCGATATCGCATCTCATTTCTATGTTTCATGGTGAGATATAATATGATATGCGAAGTGTTGTGTATTCCTCGTCTACACTTCAAATGAATGTAAATGCGACACTTCCTGGCTAGTAAATAGCGTCTGGAGATGTCTACGTATCGAAGCAGTAGAGTTCATATGATACTTAAAACGCGATATCGCACCTCATTTCTATGTTTCATGGTGAGATATAACATGATTTGCGAAGTGTTATGTATTACTCGTCTACACTTCAAATGAATGTGAATGCGATACTTCCTCGCTAGGAAATAGCGTTTGCAGATGTCTACGTATCGTAGCAACAGCTTTCTAATGCTACTCAAAACGCGATATCGAATCTCATTTCTATGTTTCATGGTAAGATATAATATGATTTGCGACGTGTCATGTATTCCTCGTCTACACTACAAATGAATGTAAATGCGACACTTCCTTGCAAGGAAATAGCGTTTGCAGATGTCTACGTATCGAAGCAATAGTGTTCAAATGCTTCGTAAAACGCGATATCGCATCTCATCTCTATGTTTCATGGTAAGATATAATATGATTTGCGAAGTATCATGTATTCCTCGTCTACGATTCAAATGAATGTAAATGCGACACTTCCTTGCTAGGAAATAGCGATTGCAGAAGTCTACGTATCGTAGCAATAGACTTCTAATGCTTCTTAAAACGCGATATCGCATCTCATTTCTATGTTTCATGGTAAGATATAATATGATTTGCGAAGTGTTATCCATTCCTCGTCTACACATCAACTAAATGTAAATGCGCACTTCCTTGCAAGGAAATAGCGTTTGCAGATGTCAACGTATCGTAGCAATAGAGTTCTTATGATTCTTAAAACGCGATATCGCATCTCATTTCTATGTTTCATGGTAAGATGTAATATTATTTGCGAAGTGTTATGTATTTCTCGCCTATACTTCAAATGAATGTAAATGCGAGACTTCTTTCCTAGGAAATAGCGTTTGCAAATGTCTACCTATAGTAGCAATAGTGTTCTAATGCTTCTTAAAGCGCGATATCGCATCTCATTTCTATGTTTCATGGTAAGATATAACATGGTTTGCGAAGTGTTATGTATTCCTTGTCTACACTTCAAATGAATGTGAATGCGATACTTCCTCGCTAGGAAATAGCGTTTGCAGATGTCTACGTATTGTAGCAATAGCTATCTAATGCTTCTTAAAACGCGATGTCGAATCTCATTTCTATGTTTCATGGTAAGATATAATATGATTTGCGAAGTGTCATGTATTCCTTGTCTACACTTCAAATGAATGTAAATGCGACACTTCCTTGCAAGGAAATAGCGATTGGAGATGTCTACGTCTCGTAACAATAGAGTTCATATGATTCTTAAAACGCGATATCGCATCTCATTTCTATGTTTCATGGTAAGATATAATATGATTTGCGAAGTGTCATGTATTCCTTGTCTACACTTCAAATGAATGTAAATGCGACACTTCCTTGCAAGGAAATAGCGTTTGCAGATGTCTACGTATCGTAGCAATAGAGTTCTAATGCTTCTTAAAACGCGATATCGCATCTCATTTCTATGTTTCATGGTAAGATATAATATGATTTGCGAAGTGTTATCCATTCCTCGTCTACACATCAACTAAATGTAAATGCGCACTTCCTTGCAAGGAAATAGCGTTTGCAGATGTCAACGTATCGTAGCAATAGAGTTCTTATGATTCTTAAAACGCGATATCGCATCTCATTTCTATGTTTCATGGTAAGATATAATATGATTTGCGAAGTGTTATGTATTCCTCGTCTACACTTCAAGTGAATGTAAATGCGACACTTCTTTGCAAGGAAATAGCGTTTGCAGATGTCTACGTATCGTAGCAATAGAGTTCCTATGATTCTTAAAACGCGATATCGCATCTCATTTCTATGTTTCATGGTAAGATATAATATGATTTGCGAAGTGTTATGTATTCCTCGTCTACACTTCAAATGAATGTAAATGCGACACTTCCTTGCAAGGAAATAGCGTATGCAAATGTCTACCTATTGTAGCAGTAGTGTTCTAATGCTTCTTAGAACGCGATGTCGCATCTCATTTCTATGTTTCATGGTAAGATATAATATGATTTGCGAAGTGTTATGTATTCCTCGTCTACACTTCAAATGAATGTAAATGCGACACTTCCTTGCAAGGAAATAGCGTTTGCAGATGTCTACGTATCGAAGCAATAGAGTTCAAATGCTTCTTAAAACGAGATATTGCATCTCATATCTATGTTTCATGATAAGATATAATATTCATTGCGAAGTGTTATGCATTCCTCGCCTACGATTCAAATGAATGTAAATGCGACACTTCCTTGCTAGGAAATAGCGATTGCAGATGTCTACGTATCGTAGCAATAAAGTTCTAATGCTTCTTAAAACGCGATATCGCATCTCATTTCTATGTTTCATGGTAAGATGTAATATTATTTGCGAAGTGTTATGTATTCCTCGCCTATACTTCAAATGAATGTAAATGCGAGACTTCTTTGCTAGGAAATAGCGTTTGCAAATGTCTACCTATCGTAGCAATAGTGTTCTAATGCTTCTTAAAACGCGATATCGTATCTCATTTCTATGTTTCATGGTAAGATATAATATGATTTGCGAAGTGTTATGTATTCCTCGTCTACACATCAACTAAATGTAAATGCGCACTTCCTTGCAAGGAAATAGCGTTTGCAGATGTCAACGTATTGTAGCAATAGAGTTCTTATGATTCTTAAAACGCGATATCGCATCTCATTTCTATGTTTCATGGTAAGATATAATATGATTTGCGAAGTGTTATCTAATCCTCGTCTACACTTCAAATGAATGTAAATGCGTCACTTCCTTGCTAGGAAATAGCGTTTGCAGATGTCTACGTATCGAAGCAATAGAGTTCAAATGCTTCTTAAAACGAGATATTGCATCTCATATCTATGTTTCCTGATAAGATATAATATTCATTGCGATGTGTTATGCATTCCTCGTCTACGATTCAAATGAATGTAAATGCGACACTTCCTTGCGAGGAAATAGCGTTTGCAGATGTCTAGGTATCGTAGCAATAGAGTTCTTATGATTCTTAAAACGCGATATCGCATCTCATTTCTATGTTTCATGGTAAGATATAATATGATTTGCGAAGTATCATGTATTCCTTGTCTACACTTCAAATGAATGTGAATGCGATACTTCCTCGCTAGGAATTAGCGTTTGCAGATGTCTACGTATGGTACCAATAGCTTTCTAATGCTTCTTAAAACGCGATGTCGAATCTCATTTCTATGTTTCATGGTAAGATATAATATGATTTGCGAAGTGTCATGTATTCCTCGTCTACACTTCAAATGAATGTAAATGCGACACTTCCTTGCAAGGAAATAGCGTTTGCAGATGTCTACGTATCGTAGCAATAGAGTTCTAATGCTTCTTAAAACGCGATATCGCATCTCATTTCTATGTTTCATGGTAAGATATAATATGATTTGCGAAGTGTTATGTATTCCTCGTCTACACTTCAAATGAATGTAAATGCGACACATCCTTGCAAGGAAATAGCGTTTGCAGATATCTACGTATCGAAGCAATAGAGTTCAAATGCTTCTTAAAACGAGATATTGCATCTCATATCTATGTTTCATGATAAGATATAATATTCATTGCGAAGTGTTATGCATTCCTCGCCTACGATTCAAATGAATGTAAATGCGAGGCTTCTTTGCTAGGAAATAGCGTTTGCAGATGTCTACGTATCGTAGCAATAGAGTTCAGATGCTTCTTAAAACGCGATATCGCATCTCATTTCTATGTTTCATGGTAAGATATAATATGATTTGCGAAGTGTTATGTGTTCCTCGTCTACGATTCAAATGAATGTCAATGCGACACTTCCTTGCTAGGAAATAGCGATTGCAGAAGTCTACGTATCGTAGCAATAGAGTTCTAATGCTTCTTAAAACGCGATATCGCATGTCATTTCTATGTTTCATGGTAAGATGTAATATTATTTGCGAAGTGTTATGTATTCCTCGCCTATACTTCAAATGAATGTAAATGCGAGACTTCTTTGCTAGGAAATAGCGTTTGCAAATATCTACCTATCGTAGCAATAGTGTTCTAATGCTTCTTATAACGCGATATCGTATCTCATTTCTATGTTTCATGGTAAGATATAATATGATTTGCGAAGTGTCATGTATTCCTTGTCTACACTTCAAATGAATGTAAATGCGACACTTCCTTGCAAGGAAATAGCGATTGCAGATGTCTACGTCTCGTAGCAATAGAGTTCATATGATTCTTAAAACGCGATATCGCATCTCATTTCTATGTTTCATGGTAAGATATAATATGATTTGCGAAGTGTTATGTATTCCTCGTCTACACTTCAAATGAATGTAAATGCGACACTTCCTAGCAAGGAAATAGCGTTTGCAGATGTCTACGTATCGTAGCAATAGAGTTCTAATGCTTCTTAAAACGCGATATCGCATCTCATTTCTATGTTTCATGGTAAGATATAATATGATTTGCGAAGTGTTATCCATTCCTCGTCTACACATCAACTAAATGTAAATGCGCACTTCCTTGCAAGGAAATAGCGTTTGCAGATGTCAACGTATCGTAGCAATAGAGTTCTTATGATTCTTAAAACGCGATATCGCATCTCATTTCTATGTTTCATGGTAAGATATAATATGATTTGCGAAGTGTTATGTATTCCTCGTCTACACTTCAAGTGAATGTAAATGCGACACTTCTTTGCAAGGAAATAGCGTTTGCAGATGTCTACGTATCG
Source organism: Xylocopa sonorina (assembly GCF_050948175.1). Classification (NCBI taxonomy): domain Eukaryota; kingdom Metazoa; phylum Arthropoda; class Insecta; order Hymenoptera; family Apidae; genus Xylocopa; species Xylocopa sonorina. The sequence goes on along the minus strand of NW_027490103.1, from coordinate 2,073,813 downwards.
TAGCAATAGAGTTCCTATGATCCTTAAAACGCGATATCGCATCTCATTTCTATGTTTCATGGTAAGATATAATATGATTTGCGAAGTGTTATGTATTCCTCGTCTACACTTCAAATGAATGTAAATGCGACACTTCCTTGCAAGGAAATAGCGTATGCAAATGTCTACCTATTGTAGCAGTAGTGTTCTAATGCTTCTTAGAACGCGATGTCGCATCTCATTTCTATGTTTCATGGTAAGATATAATATGATTTGCGAAGTGTTATGTATTCCTCGTCTACACTTCAAATGAATGTAAATGCGATACTTCCTCGCTAGGAAATAGCGTTTGCAGATGTCTACGTATGGTACCAATAGCTTTCTAATGCTTCTTAAAACGCGATGTCGAATCTCATTTCTATGTTTCATGGTAAGATATAATATGATTTGCGAAGTGTCATGTATTCCTTGTCTACACTTCAAATGAATGTAAATGCGACACTTCCTTGCAAGGAAATAGCGTTTGCAGATGTCTACGTATCGTAGCAATAGAGTTCTAATGCTTCATAAAACGCGATATCGCATCTCATTTCTATGTCTCATGGTAAGATGTAATATTATTTGCGAAGTGTTATGTATTCCTCGCCTATACTTCAAATGAATGTAAATGCGAGACTTCTTTGCTAGGAAATAGCGTTTGCAAATGTCTACCTATCGTAGCAATAGTGTTCTAATGCTTCTTAAAACGCGATATCGTATCTCATTTCTATGTTTCATGGTAAGATATAATATGATTTGCGAAGTGTTATGTTTTCCTCGTCTACACATCAACTAAATGTAAATGCGCACTTCCTTGCAAGGAAATAGCGTTTCGAGATGTCAACGTATCGTAGCAATAGAGTTCTTATGATTCTTAAAACGCGATATCGCATCTCATTTCTATGTTTCATGGTAGGATATAATATGATTTGCGAAGTGTTATGTAATCCTCGTCTACACTTCAAATGAATGTAAATGCGACACTTCCTTGCTAGGAAATAGCGTTTGCAGATGTCTACGTATCGAAGCAATAGAGTTCAAATGCTTCTTAAAACGAGATATTGCATCTCATATCTATGTTTCCTGATAAGATATAATATTCATTGCGATGTGTTATGCATTCCTCGTCTACGATTCAAATGAATGCAAATGCGACACTTCCTTGCGAGGAAATAGCGTTTGCAGATGTCTAGGTATCGTAGCAATAGAGTTCTTATGATCCTTAAAACGCGATATCGCATCTTATTTCTATGTTTCATGGTAAGATATAATATGATTTGCGAAGTGTTATGTATTCCTCGTCTACGATTCAAATGAATGTAAATGCGACACTTCCTTGCTAGGAAATAGCGATTGCAGAAGTCTACGTATCGTAGCAATAGAGTTCTAATGCTTCTTAAAACGCGATATCGCATGTCATTCCTATGTTTCATGGTAAGATGTAATATTATTTGCGAAGTGTTATGTATTCCTCGTCTATACTTCAAATGAATGTAAATGCGAGACTTCTTTGCTAGGAAATAGCGTTTGCAAATGTCTACCTATCGTAGCAATAGTGTTCTAATGCTTCTTAAAACGCGATATCGTATCTCATTTCTATGTTTCATGGTAAGATAAAATATGATTTGCGAAGTGTTATGTATTCCTCGTCTACACATCTACTAAATGTAAATGCGCACTTCCTTGCAAGGAAATAGCGTTTGCAGATGTCAACGTATCGTAGCAATGGAGTTCTTATGATTCTTAAAACGCGATATCGCATCTCATTTCTATGTTTCATGGTAAGATATAATATGATTTGCGAAGTGCTATGTAATCCTCGTCTACACTTCAAATGAATGTAAATGCGACTCTTCCTTGCTAGGAAATAGCGTTTGCAGATGTCTACGTATCGAAGCAATAGAGTTCAAATGCTTCTTAAAACGAGATATTGCATCTCATATCTATGTTTCCTGATAAGATATAATATTCATTGCGATGTATTATGCATTCCTCGTCTACGATTCAAATGAATGTAAATGCGACACTTCCTTGCGAGGAAATAGCGTTTGCAGATGTCTAGGTATCGTAGCAATAGAGTTCTTATGATTCTTAAAACGCGATATCGCATCTCATTTCTATGTTTCATGGTAAGCTATAATATGATTTGCGAAGTATCATGTATTCCTCGTCTACACTTCAAATGAATGTAAATGCGACACTTCCTTGCTAGGAAATAGCGTCTGCAGATGTCTAGGTATCGTAGCAATAGAGTTCTAATACTTCTTAAAACGCGATATCGCATCTCAATTCTATGTTTCATGGTAAGATATAATATGATTTGCGAAGTGTTATGTATTCCTCGTCTACACTTCAAATGAATGTAAATGCGAAACTTCCTTGCCAGGAAATAGCGATTGCAGATGTCTACGTCTCGTAGCAATAGAGTTCATATGATTCTTAAAACGCGATATCGCATCTCATTTCTATGTTTCATGGTAAGATATAACATGATTTGCGAAGTGTTATGTATTCCTCGTCTACACATCAACTAAATGTAAATGCGCACTTCCTTGCAAGGAAATAGCGTTTGCAGATGTCAACGTATCGTAGCAATGGAGTTCTTATGATTCTTAAAACGCGATATCGCATCTCATTTCTATGTTTCATGGTAAGATATAATATGATTTGCGAAGTGTTATGTATTCCTCGTCTACACATCAACTAAATGTAAATGCGCACTTCCTTGCAAGGAAATAGCGTTTGCAGATGTCAACGTATCGTAGCAATGGAGTTCTTATGATTCTTAAAACGCGATATCGCATCTCATTTCTATGTTTCATGGTAAGATATAATATGATTTGCGAAGTATCATGTATTCCTCGTCTACACTTCAAATGAATGTAAATGCGACACTTCCTTGCTAGGAAATAGCATCTGCAGATGTCTAGGTATCGTAGCAATAGAGTTCTAATGCTTCTTAAAACGCGATATCGCATCTCATTTCTATGTTTCATGGTAAGATATAATATGATTTGCGAAGTGTGATGTATTCCTCGTCTACACTTCAAATGAATGTAAATGCGACACTTCCTTGCAAGGAAATAGCGATTGCAGATGTCTACGTCTCGTAGCAATAGAGTTCATATGTTCTTAAAACGCGATATCGCATCTCATTTCTATGTTTCATGGTAAGATATAACATGATTTGCGAAGTGTTATGTATTCCTTGTCTACACTTCAAATGAATGTGAATGCGATACTTCCTCGCTAGGAAATAGCGTTTGCAGATGTCTACGTATCGTAGCAATAGCTTTCTAATGCTTCTTAAAACGCGATATCGAATCTCATTTCTATGTTTCATGGTGAGATATAATATGATTTGCGAAGTGTCATGTATTCCTCGTCTACACATCAACTAAATGTAAATGCGCACTTCCTTGCAAGGAAATAGCGTTTGCAGATGTCTACGTATCGAAGCAATAGTGTTCAAATGCTTCTTAAAACGCGATATCGCATCTCATTTCTATGTTTCATGGTAAGATATAACATGATTTGCGAAGTGTTATGTATTCCTCGTCTACACATCAACTAAATGGAAATGCGCACTTCCTTGCAAGGAAATAGCGTTTGCAGATGTCAACGTATCGTAGCAATGGAGTTCTTATGATTCTTAAAACGCGATATCGCATCTCATTTCTATGTTTCATGGTAAGATATAATATGATTTGCGAAGTATCATGTATTCCTCGTCTACACTTCAAATGAATGTAAATGCGACACTTCCTTGCTAGGAAATAGCATCTGCAGATGTCTAGGTATCGTAGCAATAGAGTTCTAATGCTTCTTAAAACGCGATATCGCATCTTATTTCTATGTTTCATGGTAAGATGTAATATTATTTGCGAAGTGTTATGTATTCCTCGTCTACACTTCAAATGAATGTAAATGCAACACTTCCTTGCAAGGAAATAGCGATTGCAGATGTCTACCTATCGAAGCAATAGAGTTCAAATGATTCTTAAAACGCGATATCGCATCTCATTTCTATGTTTCATGGTAAGATATAATATGATTTGCGAAGTATCATGTATTCCTCGTCTACACTTCAAATGAATGTAAATGCGACACTTCCTTGCAAGGAAATAGCGTTTGCAGAAGTCTACGTATCGTAGCAATAGAGTTCTAATGCTTCTTAAAACGCGATATCGCATCTCATTTCCATGTTTCATGGTATGATATAATATGATTTGCGAAGTATCATGTATTCCTCGTCTACATTTCAAATGAATGTAAATGCGACACTTCCCTGCAAGGAAATAGCTTCTGCAGATGTCTAGGTATCGTAGCAATAGAGTTCTAATGCTTCTTAAAACGCGATATCGCATCTTATTTCTATGTTTCATGGTAAGATGTAATATTATTTGCGAAGTGTTATGCATTCCTCGCCTATACTTCAAATGAATGTAAATGCGAGACTTCTTTGCTAGGAAATAGCGTTTGCAGATGTCAAAGTATCAAAGCAATAGAGTTCAATTGATTCTTAAAGCGCGATATCGCATCTCATTTCTATGTTCCATGGTAAGATATAACATGATTTGCGAAGTGTTATGTATTCCTCGTCTACACTTCAAATGAATGTGAATGCGATACTTCCTTGCTAGGAAATAGCGTCTGCAGATGTCTAGGTATCGTAGCAATAGAGTTCTAATGCTACTTAAAACGCGATATCGCATCTCATTTCTATGTTTCATGGTAAGATGTAATATTATTTGCGAAGTGTTATGTATTCCTCGCCTATACTTCAATTGAATGTAAATGCGAGACTTCTTTGCTAGGAAATAGCGTTTGCAAATGTCTACCTATCGTAGCAAGGGTGTTCTAATGCTACCTTAAAACGCGATATCGCATCTCATTTCTATGTTTCATGGTAAGATATAATATGATTTGCGAAGTATCATGTATTCCTCGTCTACACTTCAAATGAATGTAAATCCGACACTTCCTTGCTAGGAAATAGCATCTGCAGATGTCTAGGTATCGTAGCAATAGAGTTCTAATGCTTCTTAAAACGCGATATCGCATCTCATTTCCATGTTTCATGGTATGATATAATATGATTTGCGAAGTATCATGTATTCCTCGTCTACATTTCAAATGAATGTAAATGCGACACTTCCTTGCAAGGAAATAGCGTCTGCAGATGTCTAGGTATCGTAGCAATAGAGTTCTAATGCTTCTTAAAACGCGATATCGCATCTTATTTCTATGTTTCATGGTAAGATGTGATATTATTTGCGAAGTGTTATGTATTCCTCGTCTACACTTCAAATGAATGTAAATGCGACACTTCCTTGCAAGGAAATAGCGATTGCAGATGTCTACGTCTCGTAGGAATAGAGTTCATATGATTTTTAAAACGAGATATTGCATCTCATATTTATGTTTCCTGATAAGATATAATATTCATTGCGAAGTGTTATGCATTCCTCGTCTACGATTCAAATGATTGTAAATGCGACACTTCCTTGCAAGGAAATAGCGTTTGCAGATGTCTAAGTATCGTAGCAATAGAGTTCTAATGCTTCTTAAAACGCGATATCGCATCTCATTTCTATGTTTCATGGTAAGATATAACATGATTTGCGAAGTATTGTGTATTCCTCGTCTACACTTCAAATGAATGTGAATGCGATACTTCCTCGCTAGGAAATAGCGTTTGCAGATGTCTACGTATCGTAGCAATAGAGTTCTAATGCTTCTTAAAACGCGATATCGCATGTCATTTCTAAGTTTCATGGTAAGATGTAATATTATTTGCGAAGTGTTATGCATTCCTCGCCTATACTTCAAATGAATGTAAATGCGAGACTTCTTTGCTAGGAAATAGCGTTTGCAGATGTCTAGGTATCGTAGCAATAGAGTTCAAATGCTTCCTAAAACAAGATATCGCATCTCAATTCTATGTTTCATGATAGGATGTAATATTCATTGCGAAGTGTTATGTATTCCTCGCCTACACTTCAAATGAATGTAAATGCGACACTTCCTTGCTAGGAAATAGCGTCTGCAGATGTCTAGGTATCGTAGCAATAGAGTTCAAATGCTTCCTAAAACAAGATATCGCATCTCAATTCTATGTTTCATGATAGGATGTAATATTCATTGCGAAGTGTTATGTATTCCTCGCCTACACTTCAAATGAATGTAAATGCGACACTTCCTTGCTAGGAAATAGCGATTGCAGATGTCTACGTATCGTAGCAATAGAGTTCATATGATACTTTAAACGCGATATCGCATCTCATTTCTATGTTTCATGGTGAGATATAACATGATTTGCGAAGTGTTATGTATTACTCGTCTACACTTCAAATGAATGTGAATGCGATACTTCCTCGCTAGGAAATAGCGTTTGCAGATATCTACGTATCGTAGCAACAGCTTTCTAATGCTACTCAAAACGCGATATCGAATATCATTTCTATGTTTCATGGTAAGATATAATATGATTTGCGGCGTGTCATGTATTCCTCGTCTACACTACAAATGAATGTAAATGCGACACCTCCTTGTAAGGAAATAGCGTTTGCAGATGTCTACGTATCGAAGCAATAGAGTTCAAATTCTTCTTAAAACGCGATATCGCATCTCATCTCTATGTTTCATGGTAAGATATAGTATGATTTGCGAAGTATCATGTATTCCTCGTCTACACTCCAAATGAATGTAAATGCGACTCTTCCTTGCAAGGAAATAGCGTTAGCAGATGTCTACGTATCGAAGCAATAGAGTTGAAATGCTTCCTAAAACGAGATATTGCATCTCATATCTATCTTTCATGATAAGATATAATATTCATTGCGAAGTGTTATGCATTCCTCGTCTACACTTCAAATGAATGTAAATGCGACACTTCCTTGCAAGGAAATAGCGATTGCAGATGTCTACGTATCGTAGCAATAGAGTTCATATGATACTTTAAACGCGATATCGCATCTCATTTCTATGTTTCATGGTGAGATATAACATGATTTGCGAAGTGTTATGTATTACTCGTCTACACTTCAAATGAATGTGAATGCGATACTTCCTCGCTAGGAAATAGCGTTTGCAGATGTCTACGTATCGAAGCAATAGAGTTCAAATGCTTCCTAAAACGAGATATTGCATCTCATATCTATGATTCATGGTAAGATATAATATGATTTGCGAAGTGTCATGTATTCCTCGTCTACACTACAAATGAATGTAAATGCGACACTTCCTTGCTAGGAAATAGCGTCTGCAGATGTCTACGTCTCAAAGCAATAGAGTTCATATGATTCTTAAAACGCGATATCGCATCTCAATTCTATGTTTCATGGTAAGATATAACATGACTTGCGAAGTGTTATGTATTCCTTGCCTACACTTCAAATGAATGTGAATGCGATACTTCCTCGCTAGGAAATAGCGTTTGCAGATGTCTACGTATCGTAGCAACAGCTTTCTAATGCTACTCAAAACGCGATATCGAATCTCATTTCTATGTTTCATGGTAAGATATAATATGATTTGCGACGTGTCATGTATTCCTCGTCTACACTACAAATGAATGTAAATGCGACACTTCCTTGCAAGGAAATAGCGTTTGCAGATGTCTACGTATCGAAGCAATAGAGTTCAAATGCTTCTTAAAACGCGATATCGCATCTCATCTCTATGTTTCATGGTAAGATATAATATGATTTGCGAAGTATCATGTATTCCTCGTCTACACTCCAAATGAATGTAAATGCGACTCTTCCTTGCAAGGAAATAGCGTTTGCAGATGTCTACGTATCGAAGAAATAGAGTTCAAATGCTTCCTAAAACGAGATATTGCATCTCATATATATCTTTCATGATAAGATGTAATATTCATTGCGAAGTGTTAGGCATTCCTCGTCTACGATTCAAATGGATGTAAATGCGACACTTCCTTGCTAGGAATTAGCGTTTGCAGATGTCTACGTATCGAAGCAATACAGTTCAAATGCTTCTTAAAGCGAGATATTCAATCTCATATCTATGTTTCCTGATAAGATATAATATTCATTGCGAAGTGTTATGCATTCCTCGACTACGATTCAAATGAATGTAAATGCGACACTTCCTTGCAAGGAAATAGCGTTTGCAGATGTCTACGTCTCGTAGCAATAGAGTTCATATGTTCTTAAAACGCGATATCGCATCTCAATTCTATGTTTCATGGTAAGATATGACATGATTTGCGAAGTGTTATGTATTCCTTGTCTACACTTCAAATGAATGTGAATGCGATACTTCCTCGCCAGGAAATAGCGTCTGCAGATGTCTAGGTATCGTAGCAATAGAGTTCTAATGCTTCATATAACGCGATATCGCATCTCATTTCTATGTTTCATGGTAAGATATAATATGATTTGCGAAGTGTGATGTATTCCTCGTCCACACTTCAAATGAATGTAAATGCGACACTTCCTTGCAAGGAAATAGCGACTGCAGATATCTACGTCTCGTAGCAATAGAGTTCATATGTTCTTAAAACGCGATATCGCATCTCAATTCTATGTTTCATGGTAAGATATAACATGATTTGCGAAGTGTTATGTATTCCTTGTCTACACTTCAAATGAATGTGAATGCGATACTTCCTCGCTAGGAAATAGCGTCTGCAGATGTCTAGGTATCGTAGCAATAGAGTTCTAATGCTTCTCAAAACGCGATATCGCCTCTCATTTCTATGTTTCATGGTGAGATATAATATGATTTGCGAAGTGTTGTGTATTCCTCGTCTACACTTCAAATGAATGTAAATGCGACACTTCCTGGCTAGTAAATAGCGTCTGGAGATGTCTACGTATCGAAGCAATAGAGTTCATATGATACTTAAAACGCGATATCGCACCTCATTTCTATGTTTCATGGTGAGATATAACATGATTTGCGAAGTGTTATGTATTACTCGTCTACACTTCAAATGAATGTGAATGCGATACTTCCTCGCTAGGAAATAGCGTTTGCAGATGTCTACGTATCGTAGCAACAGCTTTCTAATGCTACTCAAAACGCGATATCGAATCTCTTTTCTATGTTTCATGGTAAGATATAATATGATTTGCGACGTGTCATGTATTCCTCGTCTACACTACAAATGAATGTAATTGCGACACTTCCTTGCAAGGAAATAGCGTTTGCAGATGTCTACGTATCGAAGCAATAGTGTTCAAATGCTTCTTAAAACGCGATATCGCATCTCATCTCTATGTTTCATGATAAGATATAATATGATTTGCGAAGTATCATGTATTCCTCGTCCACATTTCAAATGAATGTAAATGCGACTCTTCCTTGCAAGGAAATAGCGTTTGCAGATGTCCACGTATCGAAGCAATAGAGTTCAAATGCTTCCTAAAACAAGATATCGCATCTTAATTCTATGTTTCATGATAGGATGTAATATTCATTGCGAAGTGTTATATATTCCTCGCCTACACTTCAAATGAATGTAAATGCGACACTTCCTTGCTAGGAAATAGCGTTTGCAATTGTCTACGTATCGAAGCAATAGAGTTGAAATGCTTCTTAAAACGAGATATTGCTTCACATATCTATGTTTCCTAATAAGATATAATATTCATTCCGAAGTGTTATGCATTCCACGTCTACGATTCAAATGAATGTAAATGCGACACTTCCTTGCAAGGAAATAGCGTTTGCAGATGTCTACGTATCGTAGCAATAGAGTTCTTATGATTCTTAAAAAGCGATATCGCATCTCATTTCTATGTTTCATGATAAGATGTAATATTCATTGCGAAGTGTTATGTATTCCTCGCCTACACTTCAAATGAATATAAATGCGACACTTCCTCGCTAGGAAATGGCGTTTGCAGATGTCTACGTATCCTAGCAATAGATTTCTAATGCTTCTTAAAACGAGATATCGCATCTCATTTCTATGTTTCATGGTAAGATATAATATGATTTGCGAAGTGTTGTGTATTCCTCGTCTACACTTCAAATGAATGTAAATGCGACACATCCTGGCTAGGAAATAGCGTCTGCAGATGTCTACGTATCGTAGCAATAGAGTTCATATGATTCTTTAAACGCGATATCGCATCTCATACCTATGTTTCATGATAAGATATAATATTCATTGCGAAGTGTTATGCATTCCTCGTCTACGATTCAAATGGATGTAAATGCGACACTTCCTTGCTAGGAAACAGCGTTTGCAGATGTCTACGTATCGAAGCAATAGATTTCTAATGCTTCTTAAAACGCGATATCGCATCTCATTTCTATGTTTCATGGTAAGATATAATATGATTTGCGAAGTGTTATGTATTCCTCTTCTACACTTCAAATGAATGTAAATGCGACACTTCCTTGCAAGGAAATAGCGTTTGCAGATTTCTACGTATCGTAGCAATAGAGTTCTTATGATTCTTAAAACGCGATATCGCATATCATTTCTATGTTTCATGGTAAGATATAATATGATTTGCGAAGTATTGTGTATTCCTCATCTACACTTCAAATGAACGTGAATGCGACATTTCCTCGCTAGGAAATGGCGTTTGCAGATGTCTACGTATCGTAGCAATAGATTTCTAATGCTTCTTAAAACGCGATATCGCATCTCATTTCTATGTTTCATGTTAAGATATAATATGATTTGCGAAGTGTTATGTATTCCTCGTCTACACTTCAAATGAATGTAAATGCGACACTTCCTTGCAAGGAAATAGCGATTGCAGATGTCTACGTATCGTAGCAATAGAGTTCATATGATACTTAAAACGCGATATCGCATCTCATTTCTATGTTTCATGGTGAGATATAACATGATTTGCGAAGTGTTATGTATTACTCGTCTACACTTCAAATGAATGTGAATGCGATACTTCCTCGCTAGGAAATAGCGTTTGCAGATGTCTACGTATCGTAGCAACAGCTTTCTAATGCTACTCAAAACGCGATATCGAATCTCTTTTCTATGTTTCATGGTAAGATATAATATGATTTGCGACGTGTCATGTATTCCTCGTCTACACTACAAATGAATGTAATTGCGACACTTCCTTGCAAGGAAATAGCGTTTGCAGATGTCTACGTATCGAAGCAATAGTGTTCAAATGCTTCTTAAAACGCGATATCGCATCTCATCTCTATGTTTCATGGTAAGATATAATATGATTTGCGAAGTGTTATGTATTCCTCGTCTACACTTCAAATGAATGTAAATGCGACACTTCCTTGCAAGGAAATAGCGATTGCAGATGTCTACGTCTCGTAGCAATAGAGTTCATATGATTTTTAAAACGAGATATTGCATCTCATATTTATGTTTCCTGATAAGATATAATATTCATTGCGAAGTGTTATGCATTCCTCGTCTACGATTCAAATGATTGTAAATGCGACACTTCCTTGCAAGGAAATAGCGTTTGCAGATGTCTAAGTATCGTAGCAATAGAGTTCTAATGCTTCTTAAAACGCGATATCGCATCTCATTTCTATGTTTCATGGTAAGATATAACATGATTTGCGAAGTATTGTGTATTCCTCGTCTACACTTCAAATGAATGTGAATGCGATACTTCCTCGCTAGGAAATAGCGTTTGCAGATGTCTACGTATCGTAGCAATAGAGTTCTAATGCTTCTTAAAACGCGATATCGCATGTCATTTCTAAGTTTCATGGTAAGATGTAATATTATTTGCGAAGTGTTATGCATTCCTCGCCTATACTTCAAATGAATGTAAATGCGAGACTTCTTTGCTAGGAAATAGCGTTTGCAGATGTCAAAGTATCAAAGCAATAGAGTTCAATTGATTCTTAAAACGCGATATCGCATCTCATTTCTATGTTCCATGGTAAGATATAACATGATTTGCGAAGTGTTATGTATTCCTTGTCTACACTTCAAATGAATGTTAATGCGATACTTCCTCGCTAGGAAATAGCGTTTGCAGATGTCTACGTATCGTAGCAATAGCTTTCTAATGCTTCTTAAAACGCGATATCGAATCTCATTTCTATGTTTCATGGTGAGATATAATATGATTTGCGAAGTGTCATGTATTCCTCGTCTACACATCAACTAAATGTAAATGCGCACTTCCTTGCAAGGAAATAGCGTTTGCTGATGTCCACGCATCGAAGCAATAGAGTTCATATGATTCTTAAAACGCGATATCACATCTCATTTCTATGTTTCATGGTAAGATATAACATGATTTGCGAAGTGTTATGTATTCCTCGTCTACACTTCAAATGAATGTAAATGCGACACTTCCTTGCTAGGAAATAGCGTCTGCAGATGTCTAGGTATCGTAGCAATAGAGTTCAAATGCTTCCTAAAACAAGATATCGCATCTCAATTCTATGTTTCATGATAGGATGTAATATTCATTGCGAAGTGTTATGTTTTCCTCGCCTACACTTCAAATGAATGTAAATGCGACACTTCCTTGCTAGGAAATAGCGATTGCAGATGTCTACGTATCGTAGCAATAGAGTTCATATGATACTTTAAACGCGATATCGCATCTCATTTCTATGTTTCATGGTGAGATATAACATGATTTGCGAAGTGTTATGTATTACTCGTCTACACTTCAAATGAATGTGAATGCGATACTTCCTCGCTAGGAAATAGCGTTTGCAGATGTCTACGTATCGAAGCAATAGAGTTCAAATGCTTCCTAAAACGAGATATTGCATCTCATATCTATGATTCATGGTAAGATATAATATGATTTGCGAAGTGTCATGTATTCCTCGTCTACACTACAAATGAATGTAAATGCGACACTTCCTTGCTAGGAAATAGCGTCTGCAGATGTCTACGTCTCAAAGCAATAGAGTTCATATGATTCTTAAAACGCGATATCGCATCTCAATTCTATGTTTCATGGTAAGATATAACATGACTTGCGAAGTGTTATGTATTCCTTGCCTACACTTCAAATGAATGTGAATGCGATACTTCCTCGCTAGGAAATAGCGTTTGCAGATGTCTACGTATCGTAGCAACAGCTTTCTAATGCTACTCAAAACGCGATATCGAATCTCATTTCTATGTTTCATGGTAAGATATAATATGATTTGCGACGTGTCATGTATTCCTCGTCTACACTACAAATGAATGTAAATGCGACACTTCCTTGCAAGGAAATAGCGTTTGCAGATGTCTACGTATCGAAGCAATAGAGTTCAAATGCTTCTTAAAACGCGATATCGCATCTCATCTCTATGTTTCATGGTAAGATATAATATGATTTGCGAAGTATCATGTATTCCTCGTCTACACTCCAAATGAATGTAAATGCGACTCTTCCTTGCAAGGAAATAGCGTTTGCAGATGTCTACGTATCGAAGAAATAGAGTTCAAATGCTTCCTAAAACGAGATATTGCATCTCATATATATCTTTCATGATAAGATGTAATATTCATTGCGAAGTGTTAGGCATTCCGCGTCTACGATTCAAATGGATGTAAATGCGACACTTCCTTGCTAGGAATTAGCGTTTGCAGATGTCTACGTATCGAAGCAATACAGTTCAAATGCTTCTTAAAGCGAGATATTCAATCTCATATCTATGTTTCCTGATAAGATATAATATTCATTGCGAAGTGTTATGCATTCCTCGACTACGATTCAAATGAATGTAAATGCGACACTTCCTTGCAAGGAAATAGCGTTTGCAGATGTCTACGTCTCGTAGCAATAGAGTTCATATGTTCTTAAAACGCGATATCGCATCTCAATTCTATGTTTCATGGTAAGATATGACATGATTTGCGAAGTGTTATGTATTCCTCGCCTACACTTCAAATGAATGTAAATGCGACACTTCCTTGCTAGGAAATAGCGTTTGCAGATGTCTACGTATCGAAGCAATAGAGTTCAAATGCTTCTTAAAACGAGATATTGCATCTCATATCTATGTTTCCTGATAAGATATAATATACATTGCGAAGTGTTATGCATTCCTTGTCTACGATTCAAATGAATGTAAATGCTACACTTCCTTGCAAGGAAATAGCGTTTGCAGATGTCTACGTATCGTAGCAATAGAGTTCTTATGATGCTGAAAACGCGATATCGCATCTCATTTCTATGTTTCGTGGTAAGATATAATATGATTTGCGAAGTATCATGTATTCCTCGTCTACACTTCAAATGAATGTAAATGCGACACTTCCTTGCTAGGAAATAGCGTCTGCAGATGTTTAGGTATCGTAGCAATAGAGTTCTAATGCTTCTTAAAACGCGATATCGCATCTCATTTCTATGTTTCATGGTAAGATATAATATGATTTGCGAAGTGTTATGTATTCCTCGTCTACACTTCAAATGAATGTGAATGCGATACTTCCTCGCTAGGAAATAGCGTTTGCAGATGTCTACGTATCGTAGCAATAGCTTTCTAATGCTTCTTAAAACGCGATATCGAAACTCATTTCTATGTTTCATGGTAAGATATAATATGATTTGCGAAGTGTCATGTATTTCTCGTCTACACTTCAAATGAATGTAAATGCGACACTTCCTTGCAAGGAAATAGCGTTTACAGATGTCTACCTATCGTAGCAATAGTGTTCTAATGCTTCTTAAAACGCGATATCGCATCTCATTTCTATGTTTCATGGTAAGATATAATATGATTTGCGAAGTATCATGTATTCCTCGTCTACACTTCAAATGAATGTAAATGCGACACTTCCTTGCTAGGAAATAGCGTCTGCCGATGTCTAGGTATCGTAGCAATAGAGTTCTAATGCTACTTAAAACGCGATAACGCATCTCATTTCTATGCTTCATGGTAAGATATAATATGATTTGCGAAGTGTTATGTATTCCTCGTCTACGATTCAAATGAATGTAAATGCGACACTTTCTTGCAAGGAAATAGCGTTTGCAGATGTCTACGTATCGTAGCAATAGAGTCAAATGCTTCTTAAAACGCGATATCGCATCTCATTTCTATGTTTCATGGTAAGATATAATATGATTCGCGAAGTGTTATGTATTCCTCGCCTACACTTCAAATGAATGCAAATGCGACACTTCTTTGCTAGGAAATAGCGTTTGCAAATGTCTACCTATCGTAGCAATAGTGTTCTAATGCTTCTTAAAACGCGATATCGCATCTCATTTCTATGTTTCATGGTAAGATATAATATGATTTGCGAAGTGTCATGTATTCCTCGTCTACACTTCAAATGAATGTAAATGCGACACTTCCCTGCAAGGAAATAGCGTCTGCAGATGTCTAGGTGTCGTAGCAATAGAGTTCTAATGCTTCCTAAAACGCGATATCGCATCTCATTTCTATGTTTCATGGTAAGATATAATATGATTTGCGAAGTGTTATGTATTCCTCGTCTACATTTCAAATGAAAGTAAATGCGACACTTCCTTGCAAGGAAATAGCGATTGCAGATGTCTACGTATCGTAGCAATAGAGTTCATATGATTCTTAAAACGCGATATCGCATCTCATTTCTATGTTTCATGGTAAGATATAACATGATTTGCGAAGTGTTATGTATTCCTCGTCTACACTTCAAATGAATGTAAATGCGACACTTCTTTGCTAGGAAATAGCGTTTGCAAATTTCTACCTATCGTAGCAATAGTGTTCTAATGCTTCTTATAACGCGATATCGCATCTCATTTCTATGTTTCATGGTAAGATATAATATGGTTTGCGAAGTATCATGTATTCCTCGTCTACACTTCAAATGAATGTTAATGCGACACTTCCTTGCTAGGAAATAGCGTCTGCAGATGTCTAGGTATCGTAGCAATAGAGTTCTAATGCTACTTAAAACGCAATAACGCATCTCATTTTTATGTTTCATGGTAAGGTATAATATTCATTGCGAAGTGTTATGCATTCCTCGTCTACGATTCAAATGAATGTAAATGCGACACTTCCTTGCAAGGAAATTGCGTTTGCAGATGTCTACGTATCGTAGCAATAGAGTTCTTATGATTCTTAAAACGCGATATCGCATCTCTTTTCTATGTTTCATGGTAAGATATAATATGATTTGCGAAGTGTTATGTATTCCTCGTCTACACTTCAAATGAAAGTAAATGCGACACTTCCTTGCAAGGAAATAGCGATTGCAGATTTCTACGTATCGTAGCAATAGAGTTCATATGATTCTTAAAACGCGATATCGCATCTCATTTCTATGTTTCATGGTAAGATATAACATGATTTGCGAAGTGTTATGTATTCCTCGTCTACACTTCAAATGAATGTAAATGCGACACTTCTTTGCTAGGAAATAGCGTTTGCAAATTTCTACCTATCGTAGCAGTAGTGTTCTAATGCTACTTAAATCGCGATATCGCATCTCATTTCTATGTTTCATGGTAAGATATAATATGGTTTGCGAAGTATCATGTATTCCTCGTCTACACTTCAAATGAATGTTAATGCGACACTTCCTTGCTAGGAAATAGCGTCTGCAGATGTCTAGGTATCGTAGCAATAGAGTTCTAATGCTACTTAAAACGCGATAACGCATCTCATTTCTATGTTTCATGGTAAGGTATAATATTCATTGCGAAGTGTTATGCATTCCTAGTCTACGATTCAAATGAATGTAAATGCGTCACTTCCTTGCAAGGAAATAGCGTTTGCAGATGTCTACGTATCGTAGCAATAGAGTTCTTATGATGCTTAAAACGCGATATCGCATCTCATTTCTATGTTTCGTGGTAAGATATAATATGATTTGCGAAGTATCATGTATTCCTCGTCTACACTTCAAATGAATGTAAATGCGACACTTCCTTGCTAGGAAATAGCGTCTGCAGATGTCTGGGTATCGTAGCAATAGAGTTCTAATGCTTCTTAAAACGCGATATCGCATCTCATTTCTATGTTTCATGGTAAGATATAATATGATTTGCGAAGTGTTATGTATTCCTCGTCTACACTTCAAATGAAAGTAAATGCGACACTTCCTTGCAAAGAAACAGCCATTGCAGATGTCTACGTATCGTAGCAATAGAGTTCATATGATACTTAAAACGCGATATCGCATCTCATTTCTATGTTTCATGGTAAGATATAACATGATTTGCGAAGTGTTATGTATTCCTCGTCTACACTTCAAATGAATGTGAATGCGATACTTCCTCGCTAGGAAATAGCGTTTGCAGATGTCTACGTATCGTAGCAATAGCTTTCTAATGCTTCTTAAAACGCGATATCGAAACTCATTTCTATGTTTCATGGTAAGATATAATATGATTTGCGAAGTGTCATGTATTTCTCGTGTACACTTCAAATGAATGTAAATGCGACACTTCCTTCCAAGGAAATAGCGTTTACAGATGTCTACCTATCGTAGCAATAGTGTTCTAATGCTTCTTAAAACGCGATATCGCATCTCATTTCTATGTTTCATGGTAAGATATAATATGATTTGCGAAGTATCATGTATTCCTCGTCTACACTTCAAATGAATGTAAGTGCGACACTTCCTTGCTAGGAAATAGCGTCTGCCGATGTCTAGGTATCGTAGCAATAGAGTTCTAATGCTACTTAAAACGCGATATCGCATCTCATTTCTATGCTTCATGGTAAGATATAATATTCATTGCGAAGTGTTATGCATTCCTCGTCTACGATTCAAATGAATGTAAATGCGACACTTCCTTGCAAGGAAATAGCGTTTGCAGATGTCTACGTATCGTAGCAATAGAGTTCTTATGATTCTTAAAACGCGATATCGCATCTGATTTCTATGTTTCATGGTAAGATATAACATGATTTGCGAAGTGTTATGTATTCCTCGTCTACACTTCAAATGAATGTAAATGTGACACTTCTTTGCTAGGAAATAGCGTTTGCAAATTTCTACCTATCGTAGCAATAGTGTTCTTATGCTACTTAAATCGCGATATCGCATCTCATTTCTATGTTTCATGGTAAGATATAATATGGTTTGCGAAGTATCATGTATTCCTCGTCTACACTTCAAATGAATGTTAATGCGACACTTCCTTGCTAGGAAATAGCGTCTGCAGATGTCTAGGTATCGTAGCAATAGAGTTCTAATGCTACTTAAAACGCGATAACGCATCTCATTTCTATGTTTCATGGTAAGGTATAATATTCATTGCGAAGTGTTATGCATTCCTAGTCTACGATTCAAATGAATGTAAATGCGACACTTCCTTGCAAGGAAATAGCGTTTGCAGATGTCTAAGTATCGTAGCAATAGAGTTCTTATGATTCTTAAAACGCGATATCGCATCTCATTTCTATGTTTCATGGTAAGATATAATATGATTTGCGAAGTGTTATGTATTCCTCGTCTACACTTCAAATGAAAGTAAATGCGACACTTCCTTGCAAGGATATAGCGATTGCAGATTTCTACGTAACGTAGCAATAGAGTTCATATGATTCTTAAAACGCGATATCGCATCTCATTTCTATGTTTCATGGTAAGATATAACATGATTTGCGAAGTGTTATGTATTCCTCGTCTACACTTGAAATGAATGTGAATGCGATACTTCCTCGCTAGGAAATAGCGTTTGCAGATGTCTAGGTATCGTAGCAATAGAGTTCTAATGCTTCTTAAAACGCGATATCGCATCTCATTTCTATGTTTCATGGTAAAATATAATATGATTTGCGAAGTGTCACGTATTCCTCGCCTACACTTCAAATGAATGTAAATGCGACACTTCCTTGCTAGGAAATAGCGTTTGCAGATGTCTACGTATCGAAGCAATAGAGTTCAAATGCTTCTTAAAACGAGATATTGCATCTCATATCTATGTTTCCTGATAAGATATAATATTCATTGCGAAGTGTTATGCATTCCTTGTCTACGATTCAAAAGAATGTAAATGCGACACTTCCTTGCAAGGAAATAGCGTCTGCAGATGTCTAGGTATCGTAGCAATAGAGTTCTAATGCTACTTAAAACGCGATAACGCATCTCATTTCTATGTTTCATGGTAAGGTATAATATTCATTGCGAAGTGTTATGCATTCCTAGTCTACGATTCAAATGAATGTAAATGCGACACTTCCTTGCAAGGAAATAGCGTTTGCAGATGTCTAAGTATCGTAGCAATAGAGTTCTTATGATTCTTAAAACGCGATATCGCATCTCATTTCTATGTTTCATGGTAAGATATAATATGATTTGCGAAGTGTTATGTATTCCTCGTCTACACTTCAAATGAAAGTAAATGCGACACTTCCTTGCAAGGATATAGCGATTGCAGATTTCTACGTAACGTAGCAATAGAGTTCATATGATTCTTAAAACGCGATATCGCATCTCATTTCTATGTTTCATGGTAAGATATAACATGATTTGCGAAGTGTTATGTATTCCTCGTCTACACTTCAAATGAATGTGAATGCGATACTTCCTCGCTAGGAAATAGCGTTTGCAGATGTCTAGGTATCGTAGCAATAGAGTTCTAATGCTTCTTAAAACGCGATATCGCATCTCATTTCTATGTTTCATGGTAAAATATAATATGATTTGCGAAGTGTCACGTATTCCTCGCCTACACTTCAAATGAATGTAAATGCGACACTTCCTTGCTAGGAAATAGCGTTTGCAGATGTCTACGTATCGAAGCAATAGAGTTCAAATGCTTCTTAAAACGAGATATTGCATCTCATATCTATGTTTCCTGATAAGATATAATATTCATTGCGAAGTGTTATGCATTCCTTGTCTACGATTCAAAAGAATGTAAATGCGACACTTCCTTGCAAGGAAATAGCGTTTGCAGATGGCTACGTATCGTAGCAATAGAGTTCTTATGATGCTTAAAACGCGATATCGCATCTCATTTCTATGTTTCGTGGTAAGATATAATATGATTTGCGAAGTATCATGTATTCCTCGTCTACACTTCAAATGAATGTAAATGCGACACTTCCTTGCTAGGAAATAGCGTCTGCAGATGTCTGGGTATCGTAGCAATAGAGTTCTAATGCTTCTTAAAACGCCATATCGCATCTCATTTCTATGTTTCATGGTAAGATATAATATGATTTGCGAAGTATCATGTATTCCTCGTCTACACTTCAAATGAATGTAAGTGCGACACTTCCTTGCTAGGAAATAGCGTCTGCCGATGTCTAGGTATCGTAGCAATAGAGTTCTAATGCTACTTAAAACGCGATTTCGCATCTCATTTCTATGCTTCATGGTAAGATATAATATTCATTGCGAAGTGTTATGCATTCCTCGTCTACGATTCAAATGAATGTAAATGCGACACTTCCTTGCAAGTAAATAGCGTTTGCAGATGTCTACGTATCGTAGCAATAGATTTCTTATGATTCTTAAAATGCGATATCGCATCTCATTTCTATGTTTCATGGTAAGATATAATATGATTTGCGAAGTGTTATGTATTCCTCGTCTACACTTCAAATGAAAGTAAATGCGACACTTCCTTGCAAGGAAATAGCGATTGCAGATGTCTACGTATCGTAGCAATAGAGTTCATATGATTCTTAAAACGCGATATCGCATCTCATTTCTATGTTTCATGGTAAGATATAACATGATTTGCGAAGTGTTATGTATTCCTCGTCTACACTTCAAACGAATGTGAATGCGATACTTCCTCGCTAGGAAATAGCGTTTGCAGATGTCTAGGTATCGAAGCAATAGAGTTCTAATGCTTCTTAAAACGCGATATCGCATCTCATTTCTATGTTTCATGGTAAAATATAATATGATTTGCGAAGTGTCACGTATTCCTCGCCTACACTTCAAATGAATGTAAATGCGACACTTCCTTGCTAGGAAATAGCGTTTGCAGATGTCTACGTATCGAAGCAATAGAGTTCAAATGCTTCTTAAAACGAGATATTGCATCTCATATCTATGTTTCCTGATAAGATATAATATTCATTGCGAAGTGTTATGCATTCCTTGTCCACGATTCAAATGAATGTAAATGCGACACTTCCTTGCAAGGAAATAGCGTTTGCAGATGTCTACGTATCGAAGAAATAGCTTTCTAATGCTTTTTAAAACGCGATATCGAATCTCATTTCTATGTTTCATGGTAAGATATAATATGATTTGCGAAGTGTCACGTATTCCTAGCCTACACTTCAAATGAATGTAAATGCGACACTTCCTTGCTAGGAAATAGCGTTTGCAGATGTCTACATACCGAAGCAATAGAGTTCAAATGCTTCTTAAAACGAGATATTGCATCTCATATCTATGTTTCCTGATAAGATATAATACTCATTGCGAAGTGTTATGCATTCCTCGTCTACGATTCAAATGAATGTAAATGCGACACTTCCTTGCTAGGAAATAGCGTCTGCAGATGTCTAGGTATCGTAGCAATAGAGTTCTAATGCTTCTTAAAACGCGATATCGCACCACATTTCTATGTTTCGTGGTAAAATATAATATGATTTGCGAAGTGTCACGTATTCCTCGCCTACACTTCAAATGAATGTAAATGCGACACTTCCTTGCTAGGAAATAGCGTTTGCAGATGTCTACGTATCGAAGCAATAGAGTTGAAATGCTTCTTAAAACGAGATATTGCATCTCATATCTATGTTTCCTGATAAGATATAATATTCATTGCGAAGTGTTATGCATTCCTCGTCTGCACATCTACTAAATGTAAATGCGCACTTCCTTGCATGGAAATAGCGTTTGCAGATGTCTACGTATTGTAGCAACAGCTTTTTAATGCTTCTTAAAACGCGATGTCGAATCTCATTTCTATGTTTCATGATAAGATATAATATGATTTGCGAAGTGTCATGTATTCCTCGTCTACAATACAAATGAATGTAAATGCGACACTTCCTTGCAAGGAAATAGCGATTGCAGATGTCTACGTCTCGTAGCAATAGAGTTCATATGATTCTTAAAACGCGATGTCGCTTCTCATTTCTATGTTTCATGGTAAGATATAATATGATTTGCTAAGTGTTATGTATTCCTCGTCTACACTTAAAATGAATGTAAATGCGACACTTCCTTGCAAGGAAATAGCGTTTGCAGATGTCTACGTATCGAAGCAATAGCTTTCTAATGCTTTTTAAAACGCGATATCGAATCTCATTTCTATGTTTCATGGTAAGATATAATATGATTTGCGAAGTGTCACGTATTCCTCGCCTACACTTCAAATGAATGTAAATGCGACACTTCCTTGCTAGGAAATAGCGTTTGCAGATATCTACGTACCGAAGCAATAGAGTTCAAATGCTTCTTAAAACGCGATATCGCACCACATTTCTATGTTTCGTGGTAAAATATAATATGATTTGCGAAGTGTTATGTATTCCTCGTCTACACATCAACTAAATGTAAATGCGCACTTCCTTGCAAGGAAATAGCGTTTGCAGATGTCAACGTATCGTAGCAATAGATTTCTTATGATCCTTAAAACGCGATATCGCATCTCATTTCTATGTTTCATGGTAAGATATAATATGATTTGCGAAGTGTTATGTATTCCTCGTCTACACTTCAAATGAATGTAAATGCGACACTTCTTTGCAAGGAAATAGCGTTTGCAGATGTCTACGTATCGTAGCAATAGAGTTCCTATGATTCTTAAAACGCGATATCGCATCTCATTTCTATGTTTCATGGTAAGATATAATATTCATTGCGAAGTGTTATGTATTCCTCGTCTACACTTCAAATGAATGTAAATGCGACACTTCTTTGCAAGGAAATAGCGTTTGCAGATGTCTACGTATCGTAGCAATAGAGTTCCTATGATTCTTAAAACGCGATATCGTATCTCATTTCTATGTTTCATGGTATAATATATAATATGATTTTATTTTATATATAATATACAATATGATTTGCGGAGTGTTATGTATTCCTCGTCTACACTTCAAATGAATGTAAATGCGACACTTCCTTGCAAGGAACTAGCGTTTGCAAATGTCTACCTATCGTAGCAGTAGTGTTCTAATGCTCCTTAGAACGCGATGCCGCATCTCATTTCTATGTTTCATGGTAAGATATAATATGATTTGCGAAGTGTTATGTATTCCTCGTCTACACTTCAAATGAATGTAAATGCGACACTTCCTTGCAAGGAAATAGCGTTTGCAAATGTCTACCTATCGTAGCAGTAGTGTTCTAATGCTTCTTAGAACGCGATGTCGCATCTCATTTCTATGTTTCATGGTAAGATATAATATGATTTGCGAAGTGTTATGTATTCCTCGTCTACACTTCAAATGAATGTAAATGCGACACTTCCTTGCAAGGAAATAGCGTTTGCAAATGTCTACGTATCGAAGCAACAGAGTTCAAATGCTTCTTAAAACGAGATATTGCATCTCATATCTATGTTTCATGATAAGATATAATATTCAATGCGAAGTGTTATGCATTCCTCGCCTACGATTCAAATGAATGTAAATGCGACTCTTCCTTGCTAGGAAATAGCGTTTGCAGAAGTCTACGTATCGTAGCAATAGAGTTCTAATGCTTCTTAAAACGCGATATCGCATCTCATTTCTATGTTTCATGGTAAGATGTAATATTATTTGCGAAGTGTTATGTATTCCTCGCCTATACTTCAAATGAATGTAAATGCGAGACTTCTTTGCTAGGAAATAGCGTTTGCAAATGTCTACCTATCGCAGCAATAGTGTTCTAATGCTTCTTAAAACGCGATATCGCATCTCATTTCTATGTTTCATGGTAAGATATAATATGATTTGCGAAGTATCATGTATTCCTCGTCTACACTTAAAATTAATGTAAATGCGACACTTCCTTGCTAGGAAATAGCGTTTGCAAATGTCTACCTATCGTAGCAGTAGTGTTCTAATGCTTCTTAGAACGCGATGTTGCATCTCATTTCTATGTTTCATGGTAAGATATAATATGATTTGCGAAGTGTTATGTGTTCCTCGTCTACACTTCAAATGAATGTAAATGCGACACTTCCTTGCAAGGAAATAGCGTTTGCAGATGTCTACGTATCGAAGCAATAGAGTTCAAATGCTTCTTAAAACGAGATGTTGCATCTCATATCTATGTTTCATGATAAGATATAATATTCATTGCGAAGTGTTATGCATTCCTCGCCTACGATTCAAATGAATGTAAATGCGACACTTCCTTGCTAGGAAATAGCGATTGCAGAAGTCTACGTATCGTAGCAATAGAGTTCTAATGCTTCTTAAAACGCGATATCGCATCTCATTTCTATGTTTCATGGTAAGATGTAACATTATTTGCGAAGTGTTATGTATTCCTCGCCTATACTTCAAATGAATGTAAATGCGAGACTTCATTGCCAGGAAATAGCGTTTGCAGAAGTCTACGTATCGTAGAAATAGAGTTCATATGATTCTTAAAACGCGATATCGCATCTCAATTCTAGGTTTCATGGTAAGATATAACATGATTTGCGAAGTGTTATGTATTCCTAGTCTACACTTCAAATGAATTTGAATGCGATACTTCCTCGCTAGGAAATAGCGTTTGCAGATGTCTACGTATCGTAGCAATAGAGTTCTAATGCTTCTTAAAACGCGATATCGCATCTCATTTCTATGTTTCATGGTAAGATATAACATGATTTGCGAAGTATTGTGTATTCCTCGTCTACACTTCAAATGAATGTGAATGCGATTCTTCCTCGCTAGGAAATAGCGTTTGCAGATGTCTACGTATCGAAGCAATAGAGTTCAAATGCTTCCTAAAACGAGATATTGCATCTCATATCTATGTTTCATGATAAGATATAATATTCATTGCGAAGTGTTATGCATTCCTCGTCTACGATTCAAATGGATGTAAATGCGACACTTCCTTGCTAGGAAATAGAGTTTGCAGATGTCTACGTATCGAAGCAATAGAGTTCAAATGCTTCTTAAAACAAGATATCGCATTTCAATTCTATATTTCATGATAAGATGTAATATTCATAGCGAAGTGTTATGCATTCCTCGTCTACGATTCAAATGAATGTAAATGCGACACTTCCTTGCAAGGAAATAGCGTTTGCAGATGTCTACGTAGCAATAGAGTTCTTATGATTCTTAAAACACGATATCGCATCTCATTTCTATGTTCCATGGTAAGATATAATATGATTTGCGAAGTATTGTGTATTCCTCGTCTACACTTCAAATGAATGTAAATGCGACATTTTCTTGCAAGGAAATAGCGTTTGCAGATGTCAACGTATCGTAGCAATAGAGTTCTAATGCTTCTTAAAACGCGATATCGAATCTCATTTCTATGTTTCATGGTGAGATATAATATGATTTGCGAAGTGTCATGTATTCCTCGCCTACACTTCAAATGAATGTAAATGCGACACTTCCTTGCTAGGAAATAGCGTTTGCAGATGTCTACGTATCGAAGCAATAGAGTTCAAATGCTTCTTAAAACGAGATATTGCATCTCAAATCTATGTTTCCTGATAAGAAATGATATTCATTGCGAAGTGTTATGTATTCCTCGTCTACACTTCAAATGAATGTAAATGCGACACTTCCTTGCAAGGAAATAGCGTTTGCAGATGTCTACGTTTCGTAGCAATAGAGTTCTAATGCTTCTTAAAACGCGATATCGCATCTCATTTCTATGTTTCATGGTGAGATATAATATGATTTGCGAAGTGTCATGTATTCCTCGCCAACACTTCAAATGAATGTAAATGCGACACTTCAAATGAATGTGAATGCGATACTTCCTCGCTAGGAAATAGCGTTTGCAGATGTCTACGTATCGTAGCAATAGCTTTCTAATGCTTCTTAAAACGCGATGTCGAATCTCATTTCTATGTTTCATGGTAAGATATAATATGATTTGCGAAGTGTCACGTATTCCTCGTTTACACTTCAAATGAATGTAAATGCGACACTTCCTTGCAAGGAAATAGCGTTTGCAGATGTCTACGTATCGAAGCAATAGCTTTCTAATGCTTTTTAAAACGCGATATCGAATCTCATTTCTATGTTTCATGGTAAGATATAATATGATTTGCGAAGTGTCACGTATTCCTCGCCTACACTTCAAATGAATGTAAATGCGACACTTCCTTGCTAGGAAATAGCGTTTGCAGATATCTACGTACCGAAGCAATAGAGTTCAAATGCTTCTTAAAACGCGATATCGCACCACATTTCTATGTTTCGTGGTAAAATATAATATGATTTGCGAAGTGTTATGTATTCCTCGTCTACACATCAACTAAATGTAAATGCGCACTTCCTTGCAAGGAAATAGCGTTTGCAGATGTCAACGTATCGTAGCAATAGATTTCTTATGATTCTTAAAACGCGATATCGCATCTCATTTCTATGTTTCATGGTAAGATATAATATGATTTGCGAAGTGTTATGTATTCCTCGTCTACACTTCAAATGAATGTAAATGCGACACTTCTTTGCAAGGAAATAGCGTTTGCAGATGTCTACGTATCGTAGCAATAGAGTTCCTATGATTCTTAAAACGCGATATCGCATCTCATTTCTATGTTTCATGGTAAGATATAATATTCATTGCGAAGTGTTATGTATTCCTCGTCTACACTTCAAATGAATGTAAATGCGACACTTCTTTGCAAGGAAATAGCGTTTGCAGATGTCTACGTATCGTAGCAATAGAGTTCCTATGATTCTTAAAACGCGATATCGTATCTCATTTCTATGTTTCATGGTATAATATGATTTTATTTTATATATAATATACAATATGATTTGCGGAGTGTTATGTATTCCTCGTCTACACTTCAAATGAATGTAAATGCGACACTTCCTTGCAAGGAACTAGCGTTTGCAAATGTCTACCTATCGTAGCAGTAGTGTTCTAATGCTCCTTAGAACGCGATGTCGCATCTCATTTCTATGTTTCATGGTAAGATATAATATGATTTGCGAAGTGTTATGTATTCCTCGTCTACACTTCAAATGAATGTAAATGCGACACTTCCTTGCAAGGAAATAGCGTTTGCAAATGTCTACCTATCGTAGCAGTAGTGTTCTAATGCTTCTTAGAACGCGATGTCGCATCTCATTTCTATGTTTCATGGTAAGATATAATATGATTTGCGAAGTGTTATGTATTCCTCGTCTACACTTCAAATGAATGTAAATGCGACACTTCCTTGCAAGGAAATAGCGTTTGCAAATGTCTACGTATCGAAGCAACAGAGTTCAAATGCTTCTTAAAACGAGATATTGCATCTCATATCTATGTTTCATGATAAGATATAATATTCAATGCGAAGTGTTATGCATTCCTCGCCTACGATTCAAATGAATGTAAATGCGACTCTTCCTTGCTAGGAAATAGCGTTTGCAGAAGTCTACGTATCGTAGCAATAGAGTTCTAATGCTTCTTAAAACGCGATATCGCATCTCATTTCTATGTTTCATGGTAAGATGTAATATTATTTGCGAAGTGTTATGTATTCCTCGCCTATACTTCAAATGAATGTAAATGCGAGACTTCTTTGCTAGGAAATAGCGTTTGCAAATGTCTACCTATCGCAGCAATAGTGTTCTAATGCTTCTTAAAACGCGATATCGCATCTCATTTCTATGTTTCATGGTAAGATATAATATGATTTGCGAAGTATCATGTATTCCTCGTCTACACTTAAAATTAATGTAAATGCGACACTTCCTTGCTAGGAAATAGCGTTTGCAAATGTCTACCTATCGTAGCAGTAGTGTTCTAATGCTTCTTAGAACGCGATGTCGCATCTCATTTCTATGTTTCATGGTAAGATATAATATGATTTGCGAAGTGTTATGTGTTCCTCGTCTACACTTCAAATGAATGTAAATGCGACACTTCCTTGCAAGGAAATAGCGTTTGCAGATGTCTACGTATCGAAGCAATAGAGTTCAAATGCTTCTTAAAACGAGATGTTGCATCTCATATCTATGTTTCATGATAAGATATAATATTCATTGCGAAGTGTTATGCATTCCTCGCCTACGATTCAAATGAATGTAAATGCGACACTTCCTTGCTAGGAAATAGCGATTGCAGAAGTCTACGTATCGTAGCAATAGAGTTCTAATGCTTCTTAAAACGCGATATCGCATCTCATTTCTATGTTTCATGGTAAGATGTAACATTATTTGCGAAGTGTTATGTATTCCTCGCCTATACTTCAAATGAATGTAAATGCGAGACTTCATTGCCAGGAAATAGCGTTTGCAGAAGTCTACGTATCGTAGAAATAGAGTTCATATGATTCTTAAAACGCGATATCGCATCTCAATTCTAGGTTTCATGGTAAGATATAACATGATTTGCGAAGTGTTATGTATTCCTAGTCTACACTTCAAATGAATTTGAATGCGATACTTCCTCGCTAGGAAATAGCGTTTGCAGATGTCTACGTATCGTAGCAATAGAGTTCTAATGCTTCTTAAAACGCGATATCGCATCTCATTTCTATGTTTCATGGTAAGATATAACATGATTTGCGAAGTATTGTGTATTCCTCGTCTACACTTCAAATGAATGTGAATGCGATACTTCCTCGCTAGGAAATAGCGTTTGCAGATGTCTACGTATCGAAGCAATAGAGTTCAAATGCTTCCTAAAACGAGATATTGCATCTCATATCTATGTTTCATGATAAGATATAATATTCATTGCGAAGTGTTATGCATTCCTCGTCTACGATTCAAATGGATGTAAATGCGACACTTCCTTGCTAGGAAATAGAGTTTGCAGATGTCTACGTATCGAAGCAATAGAGTTCAAATGCTTCTTAAAACAGGATATCGCATTTCAATTCTATATTTCATGATAAGATGTAATATTCATTGCGAAGTGTTGTGCATTCCTCGTCTACGATTCAAATGAATGTAAATGCGACACTTCCTTGCAAGGAAATAGCGTTTGCAGATGTCTACGTAGCAATAGAGTTCTTATGATTCTTAAAACACGATATCGCATCTCATTTCTATGTTCCATGGTAAGATATAATATGATTTGCGAAGTATTGTGTATTCCTCGTCTACACTTCAAATGAATGTAAATGCGACATTTTCTTGCAAGGAAATAGCGTTTGCAGATGTCAACGTATCGTAGCAATAGAGTTCTAATGCTTCTTAAAACGCGATATCGCATCTCATTTCTATGTTTCATGGTGAGATATAGTATGATTTGCGAAGTGTGATGTATTCCTCGTCTACACTTCAAATGAATGTAAATGCGACACTTCAAATGAATGTGAATGCGATACTTCCTCGCTAGGAAATAGCGTTTGCAGATGTCTACGTATCGTAGCAATAGCTTTCTAATGCTTCTTAAAACGCGATGTCGAATCTCATTTCTATGTTTCATGGTAAGATATAATATGATTTGCGAAGTGTTATGCATTCCTCGTCTACGATTCAAATGGATGTAAATGCGACACTTCCTTGCTAGGAATTAGCGTTTGCAGATGTCTACGTATCGAAGCAATACAGTTCAAATGCTTCTTAAAACGAGATATTCAATCTCATATCTGTGTTTCCTGATAAGATATAATATTCATTGCGAAGTGTTATGCATTCCTCGACTACGATTCAAATGAATGTAAATGCGACACTTCCTTGCAAGGAAATAGCGTTTGCAGATGTCTACGTATCGTAGCAATAGAGTTCTTATGATTCTTAAAACGCGATATCGCATCTCGTTTCTATGTTTCATGGTAAGATATAATATGATTTGCGAAGTATTGTGTATTCCTCGTCTACACTTCAAATGAATGTGAATGCGAGACTTCTTTGCTAGGAAATAGCGTTTGCAAATGTCTACCTATCGCAGCAATAGTGTTCTAATGCTTCTTAAAACGCGATATCGCATCTCATTTCTATGTTTCATGGTAAGATATAATATGATTTGCGAAGTATCATGTATTCCTCGTCTACACTTAAAATTAATGTAAATGCGACACTTCCTTGCTAGGAAATAGCGTTTGCAAATGTCTACCTATCGTAGCAGTAGTGTTCTAATGCTTCTTAGAACGCGATGTTGCATCTCATTTGTATGTTTCATGGTAAGATATAATATGATTTGCGAAGTGTTATGTGTTCCTCGTCTACACTTCAAATGAATGTAAATGCGACACTTCCTTGCAAGGAAATAGCGTTTGCAGATGTCTACGTATCGAAGCAATAGAGTTCAAATGCTTCTTAAAACGAGATGTTGCATCTCATATCTATGTTTCATGATAAGATATAATATTCATTGCGAAGTGTTATGCATTCCTCGCCTACGATTCAAATGAATGTAAATGCGACACTTCCTTGCTAGGAAATAGCGATTGCAGAAGTCTACGTATCGTAGCAATAGAGTTCTAATGCTTCTTAAAACGCGATATCGCATCTCATTTCTATGTTTCATGGTAAGATGTAACATTATTTGCGAAGTGTTATGTATTCCTCGCCTATACTTCAAATGAATGTAAATGCGAGACTTCATTGCCAGGAAATAGCGTTTGCAGAAGTCTACGTATCGTAGAAATAGAGTTCATATGATTCTTAAAACGCGATATCGCATCTCAATTCTAGGTTTCATGGTAAGATATAACATGATTTGCGAAGTGTTATGTATTCCTAGTCTACACTTCAAATGAATTTGAATGCGATACTTCCTCGCTAGGAAATAGCGTTTGCAGATGTCTACGTATCGTAGCAATAGAGTTCTAATGCTTCTTAAAACGCGATATCGCATCTCATTTCTATGTTTCATGGTAAGATATAACATGATTTGCGAAGTATTGTGTATTCCTCGTCTACACTTCAAATGAATGTGAATGCGATTCTTCCTCGCTAGGAAATAGCGTTTGCAGATGTCTACGTATCGAAGCAATAGAGTTCAAATGCTTCCTAAAACGAGATATTGCATCTCATATCTATGTTTCATGATAAGATATAATATTCATTGCGAAGTGTTATGCATTCCTCGTCTACGATTCAAATGGATGTAAATGCGACACTTCCTTGCTAGGAAATAGAGTTTGCAGATGTCTACGTATCGAAGCAATAGAGTTCAAATGCTTCTTAAAACAAGATATCGCATTTCAATTCTATATTTCATGATAAGATGTAATATTCATAGCGAAGTGTTATGCATTCCTCGTCTACGATTCAAATGAATGTAAATGCGACACTTCCTTGCAAGGAAATAGCGTTTGCAGATGTCTACGTAGCAATAGAGTTCTTATGATTCTTAAAACACGATATCGCATCTCATTTCTATGTTCCATGGTAAGATATAATATGATTTGCGAAGTATTGTGTATTCCTCGTCTACACTTCAAATGAATGTAAATGCGACATTTTCTTGCAAGGAAATAGCGTTTGCAGATGTCAACGTATCGTAGCAATAGAGTTCTAATGCTTCTTAAAACGCGATATCGAATCTCATTTCTATGTTTCATGGTGAGATATAATATGATTTGCGAAGTGTCATGTATTCCTCGCCTACACTTCAAATGAATGTAAATGCGACACTTCCTTGCTAGGAAATAGCGTTTGCAGATGTCTACGTATCGAAGCAATAGAGTTCAAATGCTTCTTAAAACGAGATATTGCATCTCAAATCTATGTTTCCTGATAAGAAATGATATTCATTGCGAAGTGTTATGTATTCCTCGTCTACACTTCAAATGAATGTAAATGCGACACTTCCTTGCAAGGAAATAGCGTTTGCAGATGTCTACGTTTCGTAGCAATAGAGTTCTAATGCTTCTTAAAACGCGATATCGCATCTCATTTCTATGTTTCATGGTGAGATATAATATGATTTGCGAAGTGTCATGTATTCCTCGCCAACACTTCAAATGAATGTAAATGCGACACTTCAAATGAATGTGAATGCGATACTTCCTCGCTAGGAAATAGCGTTTGCAGATGTCTACGTATCGTAGCAATAGCTTTCTAATGCTTCTTAAAACGCGATGTCGAATCTCATTTCTATGTTTCATGGTAAGATATAATATGATTTGCGAAGTGTCACGTATTCCTCGTTTACACTTCAAATGAATGTAAATGCGACACTTCCTTGCAAGGAAATAGCGTTTGCAGATGTCTACGTATCGAAGCAATAGCTTTCTAATGCTTTTTAAAACGCGATATCGAATCTCATTTCTATGTTTCATGGTAAGATATAATATGATTTGCGAAGTGTCACGTATTCCTCGCCTACACTTCAAATGAATGTAAATGCGACACTTCCTTGCTAGGAAATAGCGTTTGCAGATATCTACGTACCGAAGCAATAGAGTTCAAATGCTTCTTAAAACGCGATATCGCACCACATTTCTATGTTTCGTGGTAAAATATAATATGATTTGCGAAGTGTTATGTATTCCTCGTCTACACATCAACTAAATGTAAATGCGCACTTCCTTGCAAGGAAATAGCGTTTGCAGATGTCAACGTATCGTAGCAATAGATTTCTTATGATTCTTAAAACGCGATATCGCATCTCATTTCTATGTTTCATGGTAAGATATAATATGATTTGCGAAGTGTTATGTATTCCTCGTCTACACTTCAAATGAATGTAAATGCGACACTTCTTTGCAAGGAAATAGCGTTTGCAGATGTCTACGTATCGTAGCAATAGAGTTCCTATGATTCTTAAAACGCGATATCGCATCTCATTTCTATGTTTCATGGTAAGATATAATATTCATTGCGAAGTGTTATGTATTCCTCGTCTACACTTCAAATGAATGTAAATGCGACACTTCTTTGCAAGGAAATAGCGTTTGCAGATGTCTACGTATCGTAGCAATAGAGTTCCTATGATTCTTAAAACGCGATATCGTATCTCATTTCTATGTTTCATGGTATAATATGATTTTATTTTATATATAATATACAATATGATTTGCGGAGTGTTATGTATTCCTCGTCTACACTTCAAATGAATGTAAATGCGACACTTCCTTGCAAGGAACTAGCGTTTGCAAATGTCTACCTATCGTAGCAGTAGTGTTCTAATGCTCCTTAGAACGCGATGTCGCATCTCATTTCTATGTTTCATGGTAAGATATAATATGATTTGCGAAGTGTTATGTATTCCTCGTTTACACTTCAAATGAATGTAAATGCGACACTTCCTTGCAAGGAAATAGCGTTTGCAAATGTCTACCTATCGTAGCAGTAGTGTTCTAATGCTTCTTAGAACGCGATGTCGCATCTCATTTCTATGTTTCATGGTAAGATATAATATGATTTGCGAAGTGTTATGTATTCCTCGTCTACACTTCAAATGAATGTAAATGCGACACTTCCTTGCAAGGAAATAGCGTTTGCAAATGTCTACGTATCGAAGCAACAGAGTTCAAATGCTTCTTAAAACGAGATATTGCATCTCATATCTATGTTTCATGATAAGATATAATATTCAATGCGAAGTGTTATGCATTCCTCGCCTACGATTCAAATGAATGTAAATGCGACTCTTCCTTGCTAGGAAATAGCGTTTGCAGAAGTCTACGTATCGTAGCAATAGAGTTCTAATGCTTCTTAAAACGCGATATCGCATCTCATTTCTATGTTTCATGGTAAGATGTAATATTATTTGCGAAGTGTTATGTATTCCTCGCCTATACTTCAAATGAATGTAAATGCGAGACTTCTTTGCTAGGAAATAGCGTTTGCAAATGTCTACCTATCGCAGCAATAGTGTTCTAATGCTTCTTAAAACGCGATATCGCATCTCATTTCTATGTTTCATGGTAAGATATAATATGATTTGCGAAGTATCATGTATTCCTCGTCTACACTTAAAATTAATGTAAATGCGACACTTCCTTGCTAGGAAATAGCGTTTGCAAATGTCTACCTATCGTAGCAGTAGTGTTCTAATGCTTCTTAGAACGCGATGTCGCATCTCATTTCTATGTTTCATGGTAAGATATAATATGATTTGCGAAGTGTTATGTGTTCCTCGTCTACACTTCAAATGAATGTAAATGCGACACTTCCTTGCAAGGAAATAGCGTTTGCAGATGTCTACGTATCGAAGCAATAGAGTTCAAATGCTTCTTAAAACGAGATGTTGCATCTCATATCTATGTTTCATGATAAGATATAATATTCATTGCGAAGTGTTATGCATTCCTCGCCTACGATTCAAATGAATGTAAATGCGACACTTCCTTGCTAGGAAATAGCGATTGCAGAAGTCTACGTATCGTAGCAATAGAGTTCTAATGCTTCTTAAAACGCGATATCGCATCTCATTTCTATGTTTCATGGTAAGATGTAACATTATTTGCGAAGTGTTATGTATTCCTCGCCTATACTTCAAATGAATGTAAATGCGAGACTTCATTGCCAGGAAATAGCGTTTGCAGAAGTCTACGTATCGTAGAAATAGAGTTCATATGATTCTTAAAACGCGATATCGCATCTCAATTCTAGGTTTCATGGTAAGATATAACATGATTTGCGAAGTGTTATGTATTCCTAGTCTACACTTCAAATGAATTTGAATGCGATACTTCCTCGCTAGGAAATAGCGTTTGCAGATGTCTACGTATCGTAGCAATAGAGTTCTAATGCTTCTTAAAACGCGATATCGCATCTCATTTCTATGTTTCATGGTAAGATATAACATGATTTGCGAAGTATTGTGTATTCCTCGTCTACACTTCAAATGAATGTGAATGCGATACTTCCTCGCTAGGAAATAGCGTTTGCAGATGTCTACGTATCGAAGCAATAGAGTTCAAATGCTTCCTAAAACGAGATATTGCATCTCATATCTATGTTTCATGATAAGATATAATATTCATTGCGAAGTGTTATGCATTCCTCGTCTACGATTCAAATGGATGTAAATGCGACACTTCCTTGCTAGGAAATAGAGTTTGCAGATGTCTACGTATCGAAGCAATAGAGTTCAAATGCTTCTTAAAACAGGATATCGCATTTCAATTCTATATTTCATGATAAGATGTAATATTCATTGCGAAGTGTTGTGCATTCCTCGTCTACGATTCAAATGAATGTAAATGCGACACTTCCTTGCAAGGAAATAGCGTTTGCAGATGTCTACGTAGCAATAGAGTTCTTATGATTCTTAAAACACGATATCGCATCTCATTTCTATGTTCCATGGTAAGATATAATATGATTTGCGAAGTATTGTGTATTCCTCGTCTACACTTCAAATGAATGTAAATGCGACATTTTCTTGCAAGGAAATAGCGTTTGCAGATGTCAACGTATCGTAGCAATAGAGTTCTAATGCTTCTTAAAACGCGATATCGCATCTCATTTCTATGTTTCATGGTGAGATATAGTATGATTTGCGAAGTGTGATGTATTCCTCGTCTACACTTCAAATGAATGTAAATGCGACACTTCAAATGAATGTGAATGCGATACTTCCTCGCTAGGAAATAGCGTTTGCAGATGTCTACGTATCGTAGCAATAGCTTTCTAATGCTTCTTAAAACGCGATGTCGAATCTCATTTCTATGTTTCATGGTAAGATATAATATGATTTGCGAAGTGTTATGCATTCCTCGTCTACGATTCAAATGGATGTAAATGCGACACTTCCTTGCTAGGAATTAGCGTTTGCAGATGTCTACGTATCGAAGCAATACAGTTCAAATGCTTCTTAAAACGAGATATTCAATCTCATATCTGTGTTTCCTGATAAGATATAATATTCATTGCGAAGTGTTATGCATTCCTCGACTACGATTCAAATGAATGTAAATGCGACACTTCCTTGCAAGGAAATAGCGTTTGCAGATGTCTACGTATCGTAGCAATAGAGTTCTTATGATTCTTAAAACGCGATATCGCATCTCGTTTCTATGTTTCATGGTAAGATATAATATGATTTGCGAAGTATTGTGTATTCCTCGTCTACACTTCAAATGAATGTGAATGCGACACTTCCTCGCTAGGAAATAGCGTTTGCAGATGTCTACGTATCGTAGGAATAGCTTTCTAATGCTACTTAAAACGCGATATCGAATCTCATTTCTATGTTTCATGCTAAGATGTAATATTCATTGCGAAGTGTTATGTATTCCTAGTCTACACTTCAAATGAATTTGAATGCGATACTTCCTCGCTAGGAAATAGCGTTTGCAGATGTCTACGTATCGTAGCAATAGAGTTCTAATGCTTCTTAAAACGCGATATCGCATCTCATTTCTATGTTTCATGGTAAGATATAACATGATTTGCGAAGTATTGTGTATTCCTTGTATACACTTCAAATGAATGTGAATGCGATACTTCCTCGCTAGGAAATAGCGTTTGCAGATGTCTACGTATCGTAGCAATAGCTTTCTAATGCTTCTTAAAACGCGATATCGAATCTCATTTCTATGTTTCATGGTGAGATATAATATGATTTGCGAAGTGTCATGTATTCCTCGCCTACACTTCAAATGAATGTAAATGCGACACTTCCTTGCTAGGAAATAGCGTTTGCAGATGTCTACGTATCGAAGCAATAGAGTTCAAATGCTTCTTAAAACGAGATATTGCATCTCAAATCTATGTTTCCTGATAAGAAATGATATTCATTGCGAAGTGTTATGTATTCCTCGTCTACACTTCAAATGAATGTAAATGCGACACTTCCTTGCAAGGAAATAGCGTTTGCAGATGTCTACGTTTCGTAGCAATAGAGTTCTAATGCTTCTTAAAACGCGATATCGCATCTCATTTCTATGTTTCATGGTGAGATATAATATGATTTGCGAAGTGTTATGTATTCCTCGTCTACACTTCAAATGAATGTAAATGCGACACTTCTTTGCAAGGAAATATTGTTTGCAGATATCTACGAATCTTAGCAATAGAGTTCAAATGCTTCCTAAAACAAGATATCGCATCTCGATTCTATGTTTCATGATAGGATGTAATATTCATTGCGAAGTGTTATGTATTCCTCGCCTACACTTCAAATGAATGTAAATGCGACACTTCCTTGCTAGGAAATAGCGTTTGCAGATGTCTACGTATCGAAGCAATAGAGTTCAAATGATTCTTAAAACGAGATATTGCTTCACATATATATGTTTCCTGATAAGATATAATATTCATTGCGAAGTGTTATGCATTCCTCGTCTACGATTCAAATGAATGTAAATGCGACTCTTCCTTGCAAGGAAATAGCGTTTGCAGATGTCTACGTATCGTAGCAATAGAGTTCTTATGATTCTTAAAACGCGATAGCGCATCTCATTTCTATGTTTCATGGTGAGATATAACATGATTTGCGAAGTGTTATGTATTACTCGTCTACACTTCAAATGAATGTGAATGCGATACTTCCTCGCTAGGAAATAGCGTTTGCAGATGTCTACGTATCGTAGCAACAGCTTTCTAATGCTACTCAAAACGCGATATCGAATCTCATTTCTATGTTTCATGGTAAGATATAATATGATCTGCGACGTGTCATGTATTACTCGTCTACACTACAAATGAATGTAAATGCGACACTTCCTTGCAAGGAAATAGCGTTTGCAGATGTCTACGTATCGAAGCAATAGAGTTCAAATGCTTCTTAAAACGCGATATCGCATCTCATCTCTATGTTTCATGGTAAGATATAATATGATTTGCGAAGTATCATGTATTCCTCGTCTACACTCCAAATGAATGTAAATGCGACTCTTCCTTGCAAGGAAATAGCGTTTGCAGATGTCTACGTATCGAAGCAATAGAGTTCAAATGCTTCCTAAAACGAGATATTGCATCTCATATCTATGTTTCATGATAAGGTATAATATTCATTGCGAAGTGTTATGCATTCCTCGTCTACGATTCAAATGGATGTAAATGCGACTCTTCCTTGCAAGGAAATAGCGTTTGCAGTTGTCTACGTATCGAAGCAATAGAGTTCAAATGCTTCCTAAAACGAGATATTGCATCTCATATCTATCTTTCATGATAAGATATAATATTCATTGCGAAGTGTTATGCATTCCTCGTCTACGATTCAAATGGATGTAAATGCGACACTTCCTTGCTAGGAATTAGCGTTTGCAGATGTCTACGTATCGAAGCAATACAGTTCAAATGCTTCTTAAAACGAGATATTCAATCTCATATCTGTGTTTCCTGATAAGATATAATATTCATTGCGAAGTGTTATGCATTCCTCGACTACGATTCAAATGAATGTAAATGCGACACTTCCTTGCAAGGAAATAGCGTTTGCAGATGTCTACGTATCGTAGCAATAGAGTTCTTATGATTCTTAAAACGCGATATCGCATCTCGTTTCTATGTTTCATGGTAAGATATAATATGATTTGCGAAGTATTGTGTATTCCTCGTCTACACTTCAAATGAATGTGAATGCGACACTTCCTCGCTAGGAAATAGCGTTTGCAGATGTCTACGTATCGTAGGAATAGCTTTCTAATGCTACTTAAAACGCGATATCGAATCTCATTTCTATGTTTCATGCTAAGATGTAATATTCATTGCGAAGTGTTATGTATTCCACGCCTACACTTCAAATGAATATAAATGCGACACTTCCTCGCTAGGAAATGGCGTTTGCAGATGTCTACGTATCGTAGCAATAGATTTCTAATGCTTCTTAAAACGCGATATCGCATCTCATTTCTATGTTTCATGGTAAGATATAATATGAATTGCGAAGTATCATGTATTCTTCGTCTACACTTCAAATGAATGTAAATGCGACTCTCCCTTGCAAGGGAACAGCGTTTGCAGATGTCTACGTATCGAAGCAATAGAGTTCAAATGCTTCCTAAAACGAGATATTGCATCTCATATCTATGTTTCATGATAAGATGTAATATTCATTGCGAAGTGTTATGCATTCCTCGCCTACGATTCAAATGAATGTAAATGCGACACTTCCTTGCTAGGAAATAGCGATTGCAGAAGTCTGCGTATCGTAGCAATAGAGTTCTATTGCTTCTTAAAACGCGATTTCGCATCTCATTTCTATGTTTCATGGTAAGATGTAATATTATTTGCGAAGTGTTATGTATTCCTCGCCTATACTTCAAATGAATGTAAATGCGAGACTTCTTTGCTAGGAAATAGCGTTTGCAAATGTCTACCTATCGTAGCAGTAGTGTTCTAATGCTTCTTAAAACGCGATATCGCACCTCATCTCTATGTTTCATGGTAAGATATAATATGATTTGCGAAGTATCATGTATTCCTCGTCTACACTCCAAATGAATGTAAATGCGACACTTCCTTGCAAGGAAATAGCGTTTGCAGATGTCTACGTATCGAAGCAATAGAGTTCAAATGCTTCCTAAAACGAGATATTGCATCTCATATCTATGTTTCATGATAAGATATAATATTCATTGCGAAGTGTTATGCATTCCTCGTCTACGATTCAAATGATTGTAAATGCGACACTTCCTTGCAAGGAAATAGCGTTTGCAGATGTCTACGTTTCGTAGCAATAGAGTTCTAATGCTTCTTAAAACGCGATATCTCATCTCATTTCTATGTTTCATGGTGAGATATAATATGATTTGCGAAGTGTCATGTATTCCTCGCCAACACTTCAAATGAATGTAAATGCGACACTTCCTTGCTAGGAAATAGCGTTTGCAGATGTCCACGTATCAAAGCAATAGAGTTCAAATGCTTCTTAAAACGGGATATTGCATCTCATATCTATGTTTCCTGATAAGATATAATATTCATTGCGAAGTGTTATGCATTCCTCGTCTACGATTCAAATGAATGTAAATGCGACACTTCCTTGCAAGGAAATAGCGTTTGCAGATGTCTACGTTTCGTAGCAATAGAGTTCTAATGCTTCTTAAAACGCGATATCGCATCTCATTTCTATGTTTCATGGTAAGATATAATATGATTTGCGAAGTGTTATGCATTCCTCGTCTACACTTCAAATGAATGTAAATGCGACACTTCTTTGCAAGGAAATAGCGTTTGCAGATGTCTACGTATCGTAGCAATAGAGTTCCTATGATTCTTAAAACGCGATATCGCATCTCATTTCTATGTTTCATGGTAAGATATAATATGATTTGCGAAGTGTTATGTATTCCTCGTCTACACTTCAAATGAATGTAAATGCGACACTTCCTTGCAAGGAAATAGCGTTTGCAAATGTCTACCTATCGTAGCAGTAGTGTTCTAATGCTTCTTAGAACGCGATGTCGCATCTCATTTCTATGTTTCATGGTAAGATATAATATGATTTGCGAAGTGTTATGTATTCCTCGTCTACACTTCAAATGAATGTAAATGCGACACTTCCTTGCAAGGAAATAGCGTTTGCAGATGTCTACGTATCGAAGCAATAGAGTTCAAATGCTTCTTAAAACGAGATATTGCATCTGTTATCTATGTTTCATGATAAGATATAATATTCATTGCGAAGTGTTATGCATTCCTCGCCTACGATTCAAATGAATGTAAATGCGACACTTCCTTGCTGGGAAATAGCGATTGCAGATGTCTACGCATCGTAGCAATAGAGTTCTAATGCTTCTTAAAACGCGATATCGCATCTCATTTCTATGTTTCATGGTAAGATATAATATGATTTGCGAAGTGTTATCCATTCCTCGTCTACGCATCAACTAAATGTAAATGCGCACTTCCTTGCAAGGAAATAGCGTTTGCAGATGTCAACGTATCGTAGCAATAGAGTTCTTATGATTCTTAAAACGCGATATCGCATCTCATTTCTATGTTTCATGGTAAGATGTAATATTATTTGCGAAGTGTTATGTATTTCTCGCCTATACTTCAAATGAATGTAAATGCGAGACTTCTTTCCTAGGAAATAGCATTTGCGAATGTCTACCTATCGTAGCAATAGTGTTCTAATGCTTCTTAAAGCGGGATATCGCATCTCATTTCTATGTTTCATGGTAAGATATAACATGATTTGCGAAGTGTTATGTATTCCTTGTCTACACTTCAAATGAATGTGAATGCGATACTTCCTCGCTAGGAAATAGCGTTTTCAGATGTCTACGTATTGTAGCAATAGCTATCTAATGCTTCTTAAAACGCGATGTCGAATCTCATTTCTATGTTTCATGGTAAGATATAATATGATTTGCGAAGTGTCATGTATTCCTTGTCTACACTTCAAATGAATGTAAATGCGACACTTCCTTGCAAGGAAATAGCGATTGCAGATGTCTACGTCTCGTAGCAATAGAGTTCATATGATTCTTAAAACGCGATATCGCATCTCATTTCTATGTTTCATGGTAAGATATAATATGATTTGCGAAGTGTTATGTATTCCTCGTCTACACTTCAAATGAATGTAAATGCGACACTTCCTAGCAAGGAAATAGCGTTTGCAGATGTCTACGTATCGAAGCAATAGAGTTCAAATGCTTCTTAAAACGAGATATTGCATCTCATATCTATGTTTCCTGATAAGATATAATATTCATTGCGAAGTGTTATGCATTCCTCGTCAACGCTTCAAATGAATGTAAATGCGACACTTCCTTGCAAGGAAATATCGTTTGCAGATGTCTACGTATCGTAACAATAGAGTTCTTATGATTCTTAAAACGCGATATCGCATCTCATTTCTATGTTTCATGGTAAGATATAATATGATTTCCGAAGTATCATGTATTCCTCGTCTACACTTCAAATGAATGTAAATGCGACACTTCCTTGCAAGGAAATAGCGTTTGCAGATGTCTACGTATCGTAGCAATAGAGTTCTAATGCTTCTTAAAACGCGATATCGCATCTCATTTCTATGTTTCATGGTAAGATATAATATGATTTGCGAAGTGTTATCCATTCCTCGTCTACACATCAACTAAATGTAAATGCGCACTTCCTTGCAAGGAAATAGCGTTTGCAGATGTCAACGTATCGTAGCAATAGAGTTCTTATGATTCTTAAAACGCGATATCGCATCTCATTTCTATGTTTCATGGTAAGATATAATATGATTTGCGAAGTGTTATGTATTCCTCGTCTACGCTTCAAGTGAATGTAAATGCGACACTTCTTTGCAAGGAAATAGCGTTTGCAGATGTCTACGTATCGTAGCAATAGAGTTCCTATGATTCTTAAAACGCGATATCGCATCTCATTTCTATGTTTCATGGTAAGATATAATATGATTTGCGAAGTGTTATGTATTCCTCGTCTACACTTCAAATGAATGTAAATGCGACACTTCCTTGCAAGGAAATAGCGTTTGCAGATGTCTACGTATCGTAGCAATAGAGTTCTAATGCTTCTTAAAACGCGATATCGCATCTCATTTCTATGTTTCATGGTAAGATATAATATGATTTGCGAAGTGTTATCCATTCC
Organism: Xylocopa sonorina; assembly: GCF_050948175.1. Classification (NCBI taxonomy): domain Eukaryota; kingdom Metazoa; phylum Arthropoda; class Insecta; order Hymenoptera; family Apidae; genus Xylocopa; species Xylocopa sonorina. Next base: position 2,031,468 of record NW_027490103.1, on the reverse strand, counting down.
TCGTCTACACATCAACTAAATGTAAATGCGCACTTCCTTGCAAGGAAATAGCGTTTGCAGATGTCAACGTATCGTAGCAATAGAGTTCTTATGATTCTTAAAACGCGATATCGCATCTCATTTCTATGTTTCATGGTAAGATATAATATGATTTGCGAAGTGTTATGTATTCCTCGTCTACGCTTCAAGTGAATGTAAATGCGACACTTCTTTGCAAGGAAATAGCGTTTGCAGATGTCTACGTATCGTAGCAATAGAGTTCCTATGATTCTTAAAACGCGATATCGCATCTCATTTCTATGTTTCATGGTAAGATATAATATGATTTGCGAAGTGTTATGTATTCCTCGTCTACACTTCAAATGAATGTAAATGCGACACTTCCTTGCAAGGAAATAGCGTATGCAATTGTCTACCTATTGTAGCAGTAGTGTTCTAATGCTTCTTAGAACGCGATGTCGCATCTCATTTCTATGTTTCATGGTAAGATATAATATGATTTGCGAAGTGTTATGTATTCCTCGTCTACACTTCAAATGAATGTAAATGCGACACTTCCTTGCAAGGAAATAGCGTTTGCAGATGTCTACGTATCGAAGCAATAGAGTTCAAATGCTTCTTAAAACGAGATATTGCATCTCATATCTATGTTTCATGATAAGATATAATATTCATTGCGAAGTGTTATGCATTCCTCGCCTACGATTCAAATGAATGTAAATGCGACACTTCCTTGCTAGGAAATAGCGATTGCAGATGTCTACGTATCGTAGCAATAGAGTTCTAATGCTTCTTAAAACGCGATATCGCATCTCATTTCTATGTTTCATGGTAAGATGTAATATTATTTGCGAAGTGTTATGTATTCCTCGTCTACACTTCAAATGAATGTAAATGCGACACTTCCTTGCAAGGAAATAGCGATTGCAGATGTCTACGTCTCGTAGCAATAGAGTTCATATGATTCTTAAAACGCGATATCGCATCTCATTTCTATGTTTCATGGTAAGATATAATATGATTTGAGAAGTATCATGTATTCCTCGTCTACATTTCAAATGAATGTAAATGCGACACTTCCTTGCTAGGAAATAGCGTCTGCAGATTTCTAGGTATCGTAGCAATAGAGTCCTAATGCTTCTTAAAACGCGATATCGCTTCTCATTTCTATGTTTCATGGTAAGATATAATATGATTTGCGAAGTGTTATGTATTCCTCGTCTACACTTCAAATGAATGTAAATGCGACACTTCCTTGCAAGGAAATAGCGTTTGCAGAAGTCTACGTGTCGTAGCAATAGAGTTCTAATGCTTCTTAAAACGCGATATCGCATCTCATTTCCATGTTTCATGGTATGATATAATATGATTTGCGAAGTGTTATGTATTCCTCGTCTACACTTCAAATGAATGTAAATGCGACACTTCCTTGCAAGGAAATAGCGTATGCAAATGTCTACCTATTGTAGCAGTAGTGTTCTAATGCTTCTTAGAACGCGATGTCGCATCTCATTTCTATGTTTCATGGTAAGATATAATATGATTTGCGAAGTGCTATGTATTCCTCGTCTACACTTCAAATGAATGTAAATGCGACACTTCCTTGCAAGGAAATAGCGTTTGCAGATGTCTACGTATCGAAGCAATAGAGTTCAAATGCTTCTTAAAACGAGATATTGCATCTCATTTCTATGTTTCATGGTAAGATATAATATGATTTGCGAAGTGTTATGTATTCCTCGTCTACACATCAACTAAATGTAAATGCGCACTTCCTTGCAAGGAAATAGCGTTTGCAGATGTCAACGTATCGTAGCAATAGTGTTCTTATGATTCTTAAAACGCGATATCGCATCTCATTTCTATGTATCATGGTAAGATATAATATGATTTGCGAAGTGTTATGTAATCCTCGTCTACACTTCAAATGAATGTAAATGCGACACTTCCTTGCTAGGAAATAGCGTTTGCAGATGTCTACGTATCGAAGCAATAGAGTTCAAATGCTTCTTAAAACGATATATTGCATCTCATATCTATGTTTCCTGATAAGATATAATATTCATTGCGATGTATTATGCATTCCTCGTCTACGATTCAAATGAATGTAAATGCGACACTTCCTTGCGAGGAAATAGCGTTTGCAGATGTCTAGGTATCGTAGCAATAGGGTTCTTATGATTCTTAAATGCGATACCGCATCTCATTTCTATGTTTCATGGTAAGCTATAATATGATTTGCGAAGTATCATGTATTCCTCGTCTACACATCAAATGAATGTAAATGCGACACTTCCTTGCTAGGAAATAGTGTCTCCAGATGTCTAGGTATCGTAGCAATAGAGTTCTAATACTTCTTAAAACGCGATATCGCATCTCAATCCTATGTTTCATGGTAAGATATAATATGATTTGCGAAGTGTTATGTATTCCTCGTCTACACTTCAAATGAATGTAAATGCGACACTTCCTTGCAAGGAAATAGCGATTGCAGATGTCTACGTCTCGTAGCAATAGAGTTCATATGATTCTTAAAACGCGATATCGCATCTCATTTCTATGTTTCATGGTAAGATATAATATGATTTGCGAAGTATCATGTATTCCTCGTCTACATTTCAAATGAATGTAAATGCGACACTTCCTTGCTAGGAAATAGCGTCTGCAGATTTCTAGGTATCGTAGCAATAGAGTCCTAATGCTTCTTAAAACGCGATATCGCTTCTCATTTCTATGTTTCATGGTAAGATATAATATGATTTGCGAAGTGTTATGTATTCCTCGTCTACACTTCAAATGAATGTAAATGCGACACTTCCTTGCAAGGAAATAGCGTTTGCAGAAGTCTACGTGTCGTAGCAATAGAGTTCTAATGCTTCTTAAAACGCGATATCGCATCTCATTTCCATGTTTCATGGTATGATATAATATGATTTGCGAAGTATCATGTATTCCTCGTCTACATTTCAAATGAATGTAAATGCGACACTTCCTTGCAAGGAAATAGCGTCTGCAGATGTCTAGGTATCGTAGCAATAGAGTTCTAATGCTTCTTAAAACGCGATATCGCATCTTATTTCTATGTTTCATGGTAAGATGTAATATTATTTGCGAAGTGTTATGCATTCCTCGCCTATACTTCAAATGAATGTAAATGCGAGACTTCTTTGCTAGGAAATAGCGTTTGCAGATGTCAAAGTATCGAAGCAATAGAGTTCAATTGATTCTTAAAACGCGATATCGCATTTCATTTCTATGTTCCATGGTATGATATAACATGATTTGCGAAGTGTTTTGTATTCCTCGTCTACACTTCAAATGAATGTAAATGCGACACTTCCTTGCTAGGAAATAGCGATTGCAGAAGTCTGCGTATCGTAGCAATAGAGTTCTATTGCTTCTTAAAACGCGATTTCGCATCTCATTTCTATGTTTCATGGTAAGATGTAATATTATTTGCGAAGTGTTATGTATTCCTCGCCTATACTTCAAATGAATGTAAATGCGAGACTTCTTTGCTAGGAAATAGCGTTTGCAAATGTCTACCTATCGTAGCAGTAGTGTTCTAATGCTTCTTAAAACGCGATATCGCACCTCATCTCTATGTTTCATGGTAAGATATAATATGATTTGCGAAGTATCATGTATTCCTCGTCTACACTCCAAATGAATGTAAATGCGACACTTCCTTGCAAGGAAATAGCGTTTGCAGATGTCTACGTATCGAAGCAATAGAGTTCAAATGCTTCCTAAAACGAGATATTGCATCTCATATCTATGTTTCATGATAAGATATAATATTCATTGCGAAGTGTTATGCATTCCTCGTCTACGATTCAAATGATTGTAAATGCGACACTTCCTTGCAAGGAAATAGCGTTTGCAGATGTCTACGTTTCGTAGCAATAGAGTTCTAATGCTTCTTAAAACGCGATATCTCATCTCATTTCTATGTTTCATGGTGAGATATAATATGATTTGCGAAGTGTCATGTATTCCTCGCCAACACTTCAAATGAATGTAAATGCGACACTTCCTTGCTAGGAAATAGCGTTTGCAGATGTCCACGTATCAAAGCAATAGAGTTCAAATGCTTCTTAAAACGGGATATTGCATCTCATATCTATGTTTCCTGATAAGATATAATATTCATTGCGAAGTGTTATGCATTCCTCGTCTACGATTCAAATGAATGTAAATGCGACACTTCCTTGCAAGGAAATAGCGTTTGCAGATGTCTACGTTTCGTAGCAATAGAGTTCTAATGCTTCTTAAAACGCGATATCGCATCTCATTTCTATGTTTCATGGTAAGATATAATATGATTTGCGAAGTGTTATGCATTCCTCGTCTACACTTCAAATGAATGTAAATGCGACACTTCTTTGCAAGGAAATAGCGTTTGCAGATGTCTACGTATCGTAGCAATAGAGTTCCTATGATTCTTAAAACGCGATATCGCATCTCATTTCTATGTTTCATGGTAAGATATAATATGATTTGCGAAGTGTTATGTATTCCTCGTCTACACTTCAAATGAATGTAAATGCGACACTTCCTTGCAAGGAAATAGCGTTTGCAAATGTCTACCTATCGTAGCAGTAGTGTTCTAATGCTTCTTAGAACGCGATGTCGCATCTCATTTCTATGTTTCATGGTAAGATATAATATGATTTGCGAAGTGTTATGTATTCCTCGTCTACACTTCAAATGAATGTAAATGCGACACTTCCTTGCAAGGAAATAGCGTTTGCAGATGTCTACGTATCGAAGCAATAGAGTTCAAATGCTTCTTAAAACGAGATATTGCATCTGTTATCTATGTTTCATGATAAGATATAATATTCATTGCGAAGTGTTATGCATTCCTCGCCTACGAATCGAATGAATGTAAATGCGACACTTCCTTGCTGGGAAATAGCGATTGCAGATGTCTACGCATCGTAGCAATAGAGTTCTAATGCTTCTTAAAACGCGATATCGCATCTCATTTCTATGTTTCATGGTAAGATATAATATGATTTGCGAAGTGTTATCCATTCCTCGTCTACACATCAACTAAATGTAAATGCGCACTTCCTTGCAAGGAAATAGCGTTTGCAGATGTCAACGTATCGTAGCAATAGAGTTCTTATGATTCTTAAAACGCGATATCGCATCTCATTTCTATGTTTCATGGTAAGATGTAATATTATTTGCGAAGTGTTATGTATTTCTCGCCTATACTTCAAATGAATGTAAATGCGAGACTTCTTTCCTAGGAAATAGCATTTGCGAATGTCTACCTATCGTAGCAATAGTGTTCTAATGCTTCTTAAAGCGGGATATCGCATCTCATTTCTATGTTTCATGGTAAGATATAACATGATTTGCGAAGTGTTATGTATTCCTTGTCTACACTTCAAATGAATGTGAATGCGATACTTCCTCGCTAGGAAATAGCGTTTTCAGATGTCTACGTATTGTAGCAATAGCTATCTAATGCTTCTTAAAACGCGATGTCGAATCTCATTTCTATGTTTCATGGTAAGATATAATATGATTTGCGAAGTGTCATGTATTCCTTGTCTACACTTCAAATGAATGTAAATGCGACACTTCCTTGCAAGGAAATAGCGATTGCAGATGTCTACGTCTCGTAGCAATAGAGTTCATATGATTCTTAAAACGCGATATCGCATCTCATTTCTATGTTTCATGGTAAGATATAATATGATTTGCGAAGTGTTATGTATTCCTCGTCTACACTTCAAATGAATGTAAATGCGACACTTCCTAGCAAGGAAATAGCGTTTGCAGATGTCTACGTATCGAAGCAATAGAGTTCAAATGCTTCTTAAAACGAGATATTGCATCTCATATCTATGTTTCCTGATAAGATATAATATTCATTGCGAAGTGTTATGCATTCCTCGTCAACGCTTCAAATGAATGTAAATGCGACACTTCCTTGCAAGGAAATATCGTTTGCAGATGTCTACGTATCGTAACAATAGAGTTCTTATGATTCTTAAAACGCGATATCGCATCTCATTTCTATGTTTCATGGTAAGATATAATATGATTTCCGAAGTATCATGTATTCCTCGTCTACACTTCAAATGAATGTAAATGCGACACTTCCTTGCAAGGAAATAGCGTTTGCAGATGTCTACGTATCGTAGCAATAGAGTTCTAATGCTTCTTAAAACGCGATATCGCATCTCATTTCTATGTTTCATGGTAAGATATAATATGATTTGCGAAGTGTTATCCATTCCTCGTCTACACATCAACTAAATGTAAATGCGCACTTCCTTGCAAGGAAATAGCGTTTGCAGATGTCAACGTATCGTAGCAATAGAGTTCTTATGATTCTTAAAACGCGATATCGCATCTCATTTCTATGTTTCATGGTAAGATATAATATGATTTGCGAAGTGTTATGTATTCCTCGTCTACGCTTCAAGTGAATGTAAATGCGACACTTCTTTGCAAGGAAATAGCGTTTGCAGATGTCTACGTATCGTAGCAATAGAGTTCCTATGATTCTTAAAACGCGATATCGCATCTCATTTCTATGTTTCATGGTAAGATATAATATGATTTGCGAAGTGTTATGTATTCCTCGTCTACACTTCAAATGAATGTAAATGCGACACTTCCTTGCAAGGAAATAGCGTTTGCAGATGTCTACGTATCGTAGCAATAGAGTTCTAATGCTTCTTAAAACGCGATATCGCATCTCATTTCTATGTTTCATGGTAAGATATAATATGATTTGCGAAGTGTTATCCATTCCTCGTCTACACATCAACTAAATGTAAATGCGCACTTCCTTGCAAGGAAATAGCGTTTGCAGATGTCAACGTATCGTAGCAATAGAGTTCTTATGATTCTTAAAACGCGATATCGCATCTCATTTCTATGTTTCATGGTAAGATATAATATGATTTGCGAAGTGTTATGTATTCCTCGTCTACGCTTCAAGTGAATGTAAATGCGACACTTCTTTGCAAGGAAATAGCGTTTGCAGATGTCTACGTATCGTAGCAATAGAGTTCCTATGATTCTTAAAACGCGATATCGCATCTCATTTCTATGTTTCATGGTAAGATATAATATGATTTGCGAAGTGTTATGTATTCCTCGTCTACACTTCAAATGAATGTAAATGCGACACTTCCTTGCAAGGAAATAGCGTATGCAATTGTCTACCTATTGTAGCAGTAGTGTTCTAATGCTTCTTAGAACGCGATGTCGCATCTCATTTCTATGTTTCATGGTAAGATATAATATGATTTGCGAAGTGTTATGTATTCCTCGTCTACACTTCAAATGAATGTAAATGCGACACTTCCTTGCAAGGAAATAGCGTTTGCAGATGTCTACGTATCGAAGCAATAGAGTTCAAATGCTTCTTAAAACGAGATATTGCATCTCATATCTATGTTTCATGATAAGATATAATATTCATTGCGAAGTGTTATGCATTCCTCGCCTACGATTCAAATGAATGTAAATGCGACACTTCCTTGCTAGGAAATAGCGATTGCAGATGTCTACGTATCGTAGCAATAGAGTTCTAATGCTTCTTAAAACGCGATATCGCATCTCATTTCTATGTTTCATGGTAAGATGTAATATTATTTGCGAAGTGTTATGTATTCCTCGTCTACACTTCAAATGAATGTAAATGCGACACTTCCTTGCAAGGAAATAGCGATTGCAGATGTCTACGTCTCGTAGCAATAGAGTTCATATGATTCTTAAAACGCGATATCGCATCTCATTTCTATGTTTCATGGTAAGATATAATATGATTTGAGAAGTATCATGTATTCCTCGTCTACATTTCAAATGAATGTAAATGCGACACTTCCTTGCTAGGAAATAGCGTCTGCAGATTTCTAGGTATCGTAGCAATAGAGTCCTAATGCTTCTTAAAACGCGATATCGCTTCTCATTTCTATGTTTCATGGTAAGATATAATATGATTTGCGAAGTGTTATGTATTCCTCGTCTACACTTCAAATGAATGTAAATGCGACACTTCCTTGCAAGGAAATAGCGTTTGCAGAAGTCTACGTGTCGTAGCAATAGAGTTCTAATGCTTCTTAAAACGCGATATCGCATCTCATTTCCATGTTTCATGGTATGATATAATATGATTTGCGAAGTGTTATGTATTCCTCGTCTACACTTCAAATGAATGTAAATGCGACACTTCCTTGCAAGGAAATAGCGTATGCAAATGTCTACCTATTGTAGCAGTAGTGTTCTAATGCTTCTTAGAACGCGATGTCGCATCTCATTTCTATGTTTCATGGTAAGATATAATATGATTTGCGAAGTGCTATGTATTCCTCGTCTACACTTCAAATGAATGTAAATGCGACACTTCCTTGCAAGGAAATAGCGTTTGCAGATGTCTACGTATCGAAGCAATAGAGTTCAAATGCTTCTTAAAACGAGATATTGCATCTCATTTCTATGTTTCATGGTAAGATATAATATGATTTGCGAAGTGTTATGTATTCCTCGTCTACACATCAACTAAATGTAAATGCGCACTTCCTTGCAAGGAAATAGCGTTTGCAGATGTCAACGTATCGTAGCAATAGTGTTCTTATGATTCTTAAAACGCGATATCGCATCTCATTTCTATGTATCATGGTAAGATATAATATGATTTGCGAAGTGTTATGTAATCCTCGTCTACACTTCAAATGAATGTAAATGCGACACTTCCTTGCTAGGAAATAGCGTTTGCAGATGTCTACGTATCGAAGCAATAGAGTTCAAATGCTTCTTAAAACGATATATTGCATCTCATATCTATGTTTCCTGATAAGATATAATATTCATTGCGATGTATTATGCATTCCTCGTCTACGATTCAAATGAATGTAAATGCGACACTTCCTTGCGAGGAAATAGCGTTTGCAGATGTCTAGGTGTCGTAGCAATAGGGTTCTTATGATTCTTAAATGCGATACCGCATCTCATTTCTATGTTTCATGGTAAGCTATAATATGATTTGCGAAGTATCATGTATTCCTCGTCTACACATCAAATGAATGTAAATGCGACACTTCCTTGCTAGGAAATAGTGTCTCCAGATGTCTAGGTATCGTAGCAATAGAGTTCTAATACTTCTTAAAACGCGATATCGCATCTCAATCCTATGTTTCATGGTAAGATATAATATGATTTGCGAAGTGTTATGTATTCCTCGTCTACACTTCAAATGAATGTAAATGCGACACTTCCTTGCAAGGAAATAGCGATTGCAGATGTCTACGTCTCGTAGCAATAGAGTTCATATGATTCTTAAAACGCGATATCGCATCTCATTTCTATGTTTCATGGTAAGATATAATATGATTTGCGAAGTATCATGTATTCCTCGTCTACATTTCAAATGAATGTAAATGCGACACTTCCTTGCTAGGAAATAGCGTCTGCAGATTTCTAGGTATCGTAGCAGTAGAGTCCTAATGCTTCTTAAAACGCGATATCGCTTCTCATTTCTATGTTTCATGGTAAGATATAATATGATTTGCGAAGTGTTATGTATTCCTCGTCTACACTTCAAATGAATGTAAATGCGACACTTCCTTGCAAGGAAATAGCGTTTGCAGAAGTCTACGTGTCGTAGCAATAGAGTTCTAATGCTTCTTAAAACGCGATATCGCATCTCATTTCCATGTTTCATGGTATGATATAATATGATTTGCGAAGTATCATGTATTCCTCGTCTACATTTCAAATGAATGTAAATGCGACACTTCCTTGCAAGGAAATAGCGTCTGCAGATGTCTAGGTATCGTAGCAATAGAGTTCTAATGCTTCTTAAAACGCGATATCGCATCTTATTTCTATGTTTCATGGTAAGATGTAATATTATTTGCGAAGTGTTATGCATTCCTCGCCTATACTTCAAATGAATGTAAATGCGAGACTTCTTTGCTAGGAAATAGCGTTTGCAGATGTCAAAGTATCGAAGCAATAGAGTTCAATTGATTCTTAAAACGCGATATCGCATTTCATTTCTATGTTCCATGGTATGATATAACATGATTTGCGAAGTGTTTTGTATTCCTCGTCTACACTTCAAATGAATGTGAATGCGATACTTCCTTGCTAGGAAATAGCGTCTGCAGATGTCTAGGTATCGTAGCAATAGAGTTCTAATGCTACTTAAAACGCGATATCGCATCTCATTTCTATGTTTCATGGTAAGATGTAATATTATTTGCGAAGTGTTATGTATTCCTCGCCTATAATTCAAATGAATGTAAATGCGCACTTCCTCGCTAGGAAATAGCGTTTGCAGATGTCTACGTATCGTAGCAATAGAGTTCTAATGCTTCTTAAAACGCGATATCTCATCTCATTTCTATGTTTCATAGTATGATATAATATGATTTGCGAAGTATCATGTATTCCTCGTCTACATTTCAAACGAATGTAAATGCGACACTTCCTTGCTAGGAAATAGCGTCTGCAGATGTCTAGGTATCGTAGCAATAGAGTTCTAATGCTTCCTAAAACGCGATATCGCATCTCATTTCTATGTTTCATGGTAAGATGTAATATTATTTGCGAAGTGTTATGTATTTCTCGCCTATACTTCAAATGAATGTAAATGCGAGACTTCTTTCCTAGGAAATAGCGTTTGCAAATGTCTACCTATCGTAGCAATAGTGTTCTAATGCTTCTTAAAGCGCGATATCGCATCTCATTTCTATGTTTCATGGTAAGATATAACATGATTTGCGAAGTGTTATGTATTCCTTGTCTACACTTCAAATGAATGTGAATGCGATACTTCCTCGCTAGGAAATAGCGTTTGCAGATGTCTACGTATTGTAGCAATAGCTATCTAATGCTTCTTAAAACGCGATGTCGAATCTCATTTCTATGTTTCATGGTAAGATATAATATGATTTGCGAAGTGTCATGTATTCCTTGTCTACACTTCAAATGAATGTAAATGCGACACTTCCTTGCAAGGAAATAGCGATTGCAGATGTCTACGTCTCGTAGCAATAGAGTTCATATGATTCTTAAAAGGCGATATCGCATCTCATTTCTATGTTTCATGGTAAGATATAATATGATTTGCGAAGTGTTATGTATTCCTCGTCTACACTTCAAATGAATGTAAATGCGACACTTCCTAGCAAGGAAATAGCGTTTGCAGATTTCTACGTATCGAAGCAATAGAGTTCAAATGCTTCCTAAAACGAGATATTGCATCTCATATATATCTTTCATGATAAGATATAATATTCATTGCGAAGTTTTATGCATTCCTCGTCTACGATTCAAATGGATGTAAATGCGACACTTCCTTGCTAGGAATTAGTGTTTGCAGATGTCTACGTATCGAAGCAATACAGTTCAAATGCTTCTTAAAACGAGATATTCAATCTCATATCTATGTTTCCTGATAAGATATAATATTCATTGCGAAGTGTTATGCATTCCTCGACTACGATTCAAATGAATGTAAATGCGACACTTCCTTGCAAGGAAATAGCGTTTGCAGATGTCTACGTCTCGTAGCAATAGAGTTCATATGTTCTTAAAAGGCGATATCGCATCTCATATATATCTTTCATGATAAGATATAATATTCATTGCGAAGTGTTATGCATTCCTCGTCTACGATTCAAATGGATGTAAATGCGACACTTCCTTGCTAGGAATTAGCGTTTGCAGATGTCTACGTATCGAAGCAATACAGTTCAAATGCTTCTTAAAACGAGATATTCAATCTCATATCTATGTTTCCTGATAAGATATAATATTCATTGCGAAGTGTTATGCATTCCTCGACTACGATTCAAATGAATGTAAATGCGACACTTCCTTGCAAGGAAATAGCGTTTGCAGATGTCTACGTCTCGTAGCAATAGAGTTCATATGTTCTTAAAACGCGATATCGCATCTCAATTCTATGTTTCATGGTAAGATATAACATGATTTGCGAAGTGTTATGTATTCCTCGTCTACACTTCAAATGAATGTGAATGCGATACTTCCTCGCTAGGAAATAGCGTTTGCAGATGTCTACGTATCGAAGCAATAGAGTTCAAATGCTTCCTAAGACGAGATATTGCATCTCATATCTATGATTCATGGTAAGATATAATATGATTTGCGAAGTGTCATGTATTCCTCGTCTACACTACAAATGAATGTAAATGCGACACTTCCTTGGTAGGAAATAGCGTCTGCAGATGTCTACGTCTCAAAGCAATAGAGTTCATATGATTCTTAAAACGCGATATCGCATCTCAATTCTATGTTTCATGGTAAGATATAACATGACTTGCGAAGTGTTATGTATTCCTTGCCTACACTTCAAATGAATGTGAATGCGATACTTCCTCGCTAGGAAATAGCGTTTGCAGATGTCTACGTATCGTAGCAATAGATTTCTAATGCTTCTTAAAACGCGATATCGCATCTCATTTCTATGTTTCATGGTAAGATATAATATGATTTGCGAAGTGTTATGTATTCCTCGTCTACACTTCAAATGAATGTAAATGCGACACTTCCTTGCAAGGAAATAGCGATTGCAGATGTCTACGTATCGTAGCAATAGAGTTCATATGATACTTAAAACGTGATATCGCATCTCATTTCTATTTTTCATGGTGAGATATAACATGATTTGCGAAGTGTTATGTATTACTCGTCTACACTTCAAATGAATGTGAATGCGATACTTCCTCGCTGGGAAATAGCGTCTACAGATGTCTACGTATCGTAGCAACAGCTTTCTAATGCTACTCAAAACGCGATATCGAATCTCATTTCTATGTTTCATGGTAAGATATAATATGATTTGCGACGTGTCATGTATTCCTCGTCTACACTACAAATGAATGTAAATGCGACACTTCCTTGCAAGGAAATAGCGTTTGCAGATGTCTACGTATCGAAGCAATAGTGTTCAAATGCTTCTTAAAACGCGATATCGCATCTCATCTCTATGTTTCATGGTAAGATATAATATGATTTGCGAAGTATCACGTATTCCTCGTCTACACTTCAAATGAATGTAAATGCGACTCTTCCTTGCAAGGAAATAGCGTTTGCAGATGTCCACGTATCGAAGCAATAGAGTTCAAATGCTTCCTAAAACAAGATATCGCATCTTAATTCTATGTTTCATGATAGGATGTAATATTCATTGCGAAGTGTTATATATTCCTCGCCTACACTTCAAATGAATGTAAATGCGACACTTCCTTGCTAGGAAATAGCTTTTGCAGATGTCTACGTATCGAAGCAATAGAGTTCAAATGCTTCTTAAAACGAGATATTGCTTCACATATCTATGTTTCCTGATAAGATATAATATTCATTCCGAAGTGTTATGCATTCCACGTCTACGATTCAAATGAATGTAAATGCGACACTTCCTTGCAAGGAAATAGCGTTTGCAGATGTCTACGTATCGTAGCAATAGAGTTCTTATGATTCTTAAAAAGCGATATCGCATCTCATTTCTATGTTTCATGATAAGATGTAATATTCATTGCGAAGTGTTATGTATTCCTCGCCTACACTTCAAATGAATATAAATGCGACACTTCCTCGCTAGGAAATGGCGTTTGCAGATGTCTACGTATCCTAGCAATAGATTTCTAATGCTTCTTAAAACGAGATATCGCATCTCATTTCTATGTTTCATGGTAAGATATAATATGATTTGCGAAGTGTTATGTATTCCTCGTCTACACTTCAAATGAATGTAAATGAGACACTTCCTAACAAGGAAATAGCGTTTGCAGATGTCAACGTATCGTAGCAATAGAGTTCTTATGATTCTTAAAACGCGATATCGCATCTCATTTCTATGTTTCATGGTAAGATGTAATATTATTTGCGAAGTGTTATGTATTTCTCGCCTATACTTCAAATGAATGTAAATGCGAGACTTCTTTCCTAGGAAATAGCGTTTGCAAATGTCTACCTATCGTAGCAATAGTGTTCTAATGCTTCTTAAAGCGCGATATCGCATCTCATTTCTATGTTTCATGGTAAGATATAACATGATTTGCGAAATGTTATGTATTCCTTGTCTACACTTCAAATGAATGTGAATGCGATACTTCCTCGCTAGGAAATAGCGTTTGCAGATGTCTACGTATTGTAGCAATAGGTATCTAATGCTTCTTAAAACGCGATGTCGAATCTCATTTCTATGTTTCATGGTAAGATATAATATGATTTGCGAAGTGTCATGTATTCCTTGTCTACACTTCAAATGAATGTAAATGCGACACTTCCTTGCAAGGAAATAGCGATTGCAGATGTCTACGTCTCGTAGCAATAGAGTTCATATGATTCTTAAAACGCGATATCGCATCTCATTTCTATGTTTCATGGTAAGATATAATATGATTTGCGAAGTGTTATGTATTCCTCGTCTACACTTCAAATGAATGTAAATGCGACACTTCCTAGCAAGGAAATAGCGTTTGCAGATGTCTACGTATCGAAGCAATAGAGTTCAAATGCTTCTTAAAACGAGATATTGCATCTCATATCTATGTTTCCTGATAAGATATAATATTCATTGCGAAGTGTCATGCATTCCTCGTCTACGCTTCAAATGAATGTAAATGCGACACTTCCTTGCAAGGAAATATCGTTTGCAGATGTCTACGTATCGTAGCAATAGAGTTCTTATGATTCTTAAAACGCGATATCGCATCTCATTTCTATGTTTCATGGTAAGATATAATATGATTTCCGAAGTATCATGTATTCCTCGTCTACACTTCAAATGAATGTAAATGCGACACTTCCTTGCAAGGAAATAGCGTTTGCAGATGTCTACGTATCGTAGCAATAGAGTTCTAATGCTTCTTAAAACGCGATATCGCATCTCATTTCTATGTTTCATGGTAAGATATAATATGATTTGCGAAGTGTTATGTATTCCTCGTCTACACTTCAAGTGAATGTAAATGCGACACTTCTTTGCAAGGAAATAGCGTTTGCAGATGTCTACGTATCGTAGCAATAGAGTTCCTATGATTCTTAAAACGCGATATCGCATCTCATTTCTATGTTTCATGGTAAGATATAATATGATTTGCGAAGTTTTATGTATTCCTCGTCTACACTTCAAATGAATGTAAATGCGACACTTCCTTGCAAGGAAATAGCGATTGCAGATGTCTACGTATCGTAGCAATAGAGTCCATATGATACTTAAAACGCGATATCGCATCTCATTTCTATTTTTCATGGTGAGATATAACATGATTTGCGAAGTGTTATGTATTACTCGTCTACACTTCAAATGAATGTGAATGCGATACTTCCTCGCTAGGAAATAGCGTTTACAGATGTCTACGTATCGAAGCAATAGAGTTCAAATGCTTCTTAAAACGAGATATTGCATCTCATATCTATGTTTCATGATAAGATATAATATTCATTGCGAAGTGTTATGCATTCCTCGCCTACGATTCAAATGAATGTAAATGCGACACTTCCTTGCTAGGAAATAGCGATTGCAGAAGTCTACGTATCGTAGCAATAGAGTTCTAATGCTTCTTAAAACGCGATATCGCATCTCATTTCTATGTCTCATGGTAAGATGTAATATTATTTGCGAAGTGTTATGTATTCCTCGCCTATACTTCAAATGAATGTAAATGCGAGACTTCTTTGCTAGGAAATAGCGTTTGCAAATGTCTACCTATCGTAGCAATAGTGTTCTAATGCTTCTTAAAACGCGATATCGTATCTCATTTCTATGTTTCATGGTAAGATATAATATGATTTGCGAAGTGTTATGTATTCCTCGTCTACACATCAACTAAATGTAAATGCGCACTTCCTTGCAAGGAAATAGCGTTTGGAGATGTCAACGTATCGTAGCAATAGAGTTCTTATGATACTTAAAACGCGATATCGCATCTCATTTCTATGTTTCATGGTAAGATATAATATGATTTGCGAAGTGTTATGTAATCCTCGTCTACACTTCAAATGAATGTAAATGCGACACTTCCTTGCTAGGAAATAGCGTTTGCAGATGTCTACGTATCGAAGCAATAGAGTTCAAATGCTTCTTAAAACGAGATATTGCATCTCATATCTATGTTTCCTGATAAGATATAATATTCATTGCGATGTGTTATGCATTCCTCGTCTACGATTCAAATGAATGTAAATGCGACACTTCCTTGCGAGGAAATAGCGTTTGCAGATGTCTAGGTATCGTAGCAATAGAGTTCTTATGATTCTTAAAACGCGATATCGCATCTCATTTCTATGTTTCATGGTAAGATATAATATGATTTGCGAAGTGTTATGTATTCCTCGTCTACGATTCAAATGAATGTAAATGCCACACTTCCTTGCTAGGAAATAGCGATTGCAGAAGTCTACGTTTCGTAGCAATAGAGTTCTAATGCTTCTTAAAACGCGATATCGCATGTCATTTCTATGTTTCATGGTAAGATGTAATATTACTTGCGAAGCGTTATGCATTCCTCGCCTATACTTCAAATGAATGTAAATGCGAGACTTCTTTGCTAGGAAATAGCGTTTGCAAATGCCTACCTATCGTAGCAATAGTGTTCTAATGCTTCTTAAAACGCGATATGGTATCTCATTTCTATGTTTCATGGTAAGATATAATATGATTTGCGAAGTGTTATGTATTCCTCGTCAACACATCAACTAAATGTAAATGCGCACTTCCTTGCAAGGAAATAGCGTTTGGAGATGTCAACGTATCGTAGCAGTAGAGTTCTTATGATTCTTAAAACGCGATATCGCATCTCATTTCTATGTTTCATGGTAAGATATAATATGATTTGCGAAGTATCATGTATTCCTTGTCTACACTTCAAATGAATGTGAATGCGATACTTCCTCGCTAGGAAATAGCGTTTGCAGATGTCTACGTATGGTACCAATAGCTTTCTAATGCTTCTTAAAACGCGATGTCGAATCTCATTTCTATGTTTCATGGTAAGATATAATATGATTTGCGAAGTGTCATGTATTCCTCGTCTACACTTCAAATGAATGTAAATGCGACACTTCCTTGCAAGGAAATAGAGTTTGCAGATGTCTACGTATCGTAGCAATAGAGTTCTAATGCTTCTTAAAACGCGATATCGCATCTCATTTCTATGTTTCATGGTAAGATATAATATGATTTGCGAAGTGTTATGTATTCCTCGTCTACACTTCAAATGAATGTAAATGCGACACTTCCTTGCAAGGAAATAGCGTTTGCAGATGTCTACGTATCGAAGCAATAGAGTTCAAATGCTTCTTAAAACGAGATATTGCATCTCATATCTATGTTTCATGATAAGATATAATATTCATTGCGAAGTGTTATGCATTCCTCGCCTACGATTCAAATGAATGTAAATGCGACACTTCCTTGCTAGGAAATAGCGATTGCAGAAGTCTACGTATCGTAGCAATAGAGTTCTAATGCTTCTTAAAACGCGATATCGCATCTCATTTCTATGTTTCATGGTAAGATGTAGTATTATTTGCGAAGTGTTATGTATTCCTCGCCTATACTTCAAATGAATGTAAATGCGAGACTTCTTTGCTAGGAAATAGCGTTTGCAGAAGTCTACGTATCGTAGCAATAGAGTTCTAATGCTTCTTAAAACGCGATATCGCATGTCATTTCTATGTTTCATGGTAAGATGTAATATTATTTGCGAAGTGTTATGTATTCCTCGCCTATACTTCAAATGAATGTAAATGCGAGACTTCTTTGCTAGGAAATAGCGTTTGCAGATGTCTACGTATCGTAGCAATAGAGTTCAAATGCTTCTTAAAACGCGATATCGCATCTCATTTCTATGTATCATGGTAAGATATAATATGATTTGCGAAGTGTTATGTAATCCTCGTCTACACTTCAAATGAATGTAAATGCGACACTTCCTTGCTAGGAAATAGCGTTTGCAGATGTCTACGTATCGAAGGCAATAGAGTTCAAATGCTTCTTAAAACGATATATTGCATCTCATATCTATGTTTCCTGATAAGATATAATATTCATTGCGATGTATTATGCATTCCTCGTCTACGATTCAAATGAATGGTAAATGCGACACTTCCTTGCGAGGAAATAGCGTTTGCAGATGTCTAGGTATCGTAGCAATAGGGTTCTTATGATTCTTAAATGCGATACCGCATCTCATTTCTATGTTTCATGGTAAGCTATAACATGATTTGCGAAGTATCATGTATTCCTCGTCTACACTTCAAATGAATGTAAATGCGACACTTCCTTGCTAGGAAATAGCGTCTGCAGATGTCTAGGTATCGTAGCAATAGAGTTCTAATACTTTTTAAAACGCGATATCGCATCTCAATTCTAGGTTTCATGGTAAGATATAATATGATTTGCGAAGTGTTATGTATTCCTCGTCTACACCTCAAATGAATGTAAATGCGACACTTCCTTGCAAGGAAATAGCGTTTGCAGAAGTCTACGTATCGTAGCAATAGAGTTCTAATGCTTCTTAAAACGCGATATCGCATCTCATTTCAATGTCTCATGGTAAGATGTAATATTATTTGCGAAGTGTTATGTATTCCTCGCCTATACTTCAAATGAATGTAAATGCGAGACTTCTTTGCTAGGAAATAGCGTTTGCAAATGTCTACCTATCGTAGCAATAGTGTTCTAATGCTTCTTAAAACGCGATATCGTATCTCATTTCTATGTTTCATGGTAAGATATAATATGATTTGGCGAAGTGTTATGTATTCCTCGTCTACACATCAACTAAATGTAAATGCGCACTTCCTTGCAAGGAAATAGCGTTTGGAGATGTCAACGTATCGTAGCAATAGAGTTCTTATGATTCTTAAAACGCGATATCGCATCTCATTTCTATGTTTCATGGTAAGATATAATATGATTTGCGAAGTGTTATGTAATCCTCGTCTACACTTCAAATGAATGTAAATGCGACACTTCCTTGCTAGGAAATAGCGTTTGCAGATGTCTACGTATCGAAGCAATAGAGTTCAAATGCTTCTTAAAACGAGATATTGCATCTCATATCTATGTTTCCTGATAAGATATAATATTCATTGCGATGTGTTATGCATTCCTCGTCTACGATTCAAATGAATGTAAATGCGACACTTCCTTGCGAGGAAATAGCGTTTGCAGATGTCTAGGTATCGTAGCAATAGAGTTCTAATGCTTCTTAAAACGCGATATCGCATGTCATTTCTATGTTTCATGGTAAGATGTAATATTATTTGCGAAGTGTTATGTATTCCTCGCCTTATACTTCAAATGAATGTAAATGCGAGACTTCTTTGCTAGGAAATAGCGTTTGCAAATGTCTACCTATCGTAGCAATAGTGTTCTAATGCTTCTTAAAACGCGATATGGTATCTCATTTCTATGTTTCATGGTAAGATATAATATGATTTGCGGAAGTGTTATGTATTCCTCGTCTACACATCAACTAAATGTAAATGCGCACTTCCTTGCAAGGAAATAGCGTTTGGAGATGTCAACGTATCGTAGCAGTAGAGTTCTTATGATTCTTAAAACGCGATATCGCATCTCATTTCTATCTTTCATGGTAAGATATAACATGATTTGCGAAGTGTTATGTATTCCTTGTCTACGATTCAAATGAATGTAAATGCGACACTTCCTTGCAAGGAAATAGCGTTTGCAGATGGCTACGTATCGTAGCAATAGAGTTCAAATGCTTCTTAAAACGCGATATCGCATCTCATTTCTATGTTTCATGGTAAGATATAATATGATTTGCGAAGTGTTATGTATTCCTCGTCTACACTTCAAATGAATGTAATGCGACACTTCCTTGCTAGGAAATAGCATCTGCAGATGTCTAGGTATCGTAGGCAATAGAGTTCTAATGCTTCTTAAAACGCGATATCGCATCTCATTTCTATGTTTCATGGTAAGATATAATATGATTTGCGAAGTGTGATGTATTCCTCGTCTACACTTCGATATGAATGTAAATGCGACACTTCCTTGCAAGGAAATAGCGATTGCAGATGTCTACGTCTCGTAGCAATAGAGTTCATATGTTCTTAAAACGCGATATCGCATCTCAATTCTATGTTTCATGGTAAGATATAACATGATTTGCGAAGGTGTTATGTATTCCTTGGCTACACATCAAATGAATGTGAATGCGATACTTCCTCGCTAGGAAATAGCGTTTGCAGATGTCTACGTATCGTAGCAATAGCTTTCTAATGCTTCTTAAAACGCGATATCGAATCTCATTTCTATGTTTCATGGTGAGATATAATATGATTTGCGAAGTGTCATGTATTCCTCGTCTACACATCAACTAAATGTAAATGCGCACTTCCTTGCAAGGAAATAGCGTTTGCAGATGTCTACGTATCGAAGCAATAGTGTTCAAATGCTTCTTAAAACGCGATATCGCATCTCATTTCTATGTTTCATGGTAAGATATAACATGATTTGCGAAGTATTGTGTATTCCTCGTCTACACTTCAAATGAATGTAAATGCGACTCTTCCTTGCAAGGAAATAGCGTTTGCTGATGTCCACGCATCGAAGCAATAGAGTTCATATGATTCTTAAAACGCGATATCACATCTCATTTCTATGTTTCATGGTAAGATATAACATGATTTGCGAAGTGTTATGTATTCCTCGTCTACACTTCAAATGAATGTGAATGCGATACTTCCTCGCTAGGAAATAGCGTTTGCAGATGTCTACGTATCGTAGCAATACCTTTCTAATGCTTCTTAAAACGCGATATCGAATCTCATTTCTATGTTTCATAGTAAGATATAATATGATTTGCGAAGTGTTATGTATTCCTCGTCTACACTTCAAATGATTGTAAATGCGACACTTCCTTGCTAGGAAATAGCGTCTCTGCAGATGTCTAGGTATCGTAGCAATAGAGTTCAAATGCTTCTCCTAAAACAAGATATCGCATCTCAATTCTATGTTTCATGATAGGATGTAATATTCATTGCGAAGTGTTATGTATTCCTCGCATACACTTCAAATGAATGTAAATGCGACACTTCCTTGCTAGGAAATAGCGATTGCAGATGTCTACGTATCGTAGCAATAGAGTTCATATGATACTTTAAACGCGATATCGCATCTCATTTCTATGTTTCATGGTGAGATATAACATGTTTTGCGAAGTGTTATGTATTACTCGCCTACACTTCAAATGAATGTGAATGCGATACTTCCTCGCTAGGAAATAGCGCTTGCAGATATCTACGTATCGTAGCAACAGCTTTCTAATGCTACTCAAAACGCGATATCGAATCTCATTTCTATGTTTCATGGTAAGATATAATATGATTTGCGGCGTGTCATGTATTCCTCGTCTACACTACAAATGAATGTAAATGCGACACTTCCTTGTAAAGAAATAGCGTTTGCAGATGTCTACGTATCGAAGCAATAGAGTTCAAATTCTTCTTAAAACGCGATATCGCATCTCATCTCTATGTTTCATGGTAAGATATAATATGATTTGCGAAGTATCATGTATTCCTCGTCTACTTTCCAAATGAATGTAAATGCGACTCTTCCTTGCAAGGAAATAGCGTTTGCAGATGTCTACGTATCGAAGCAATAGAGTTCAAATGCTTCCTAAAACGAGATATTGCATCTCATATCTATGTTTCATGATAAGATATAATATTCATTGCGAAGTGTTATGCATTCCTCGTCTACGATTCAAATGGATGTAAATGCGACTCTTCCTTGCAAGGAAATAGCGTTAGCAGATGTCTACGTATCGAAGCAATAGAGTTCAAATGCTTCCTAAAACGAGATATTGCATCTCATATCTATCTTTCATGATAAGATATAATATTCATTGCGAAGTGTTATGCATTCCTCGTCTACACTTCAAATGAATGTAAATGCGACACTTCCTTGCAAGGAAATAGCGATTGCAGATGTCTACGTATCGTAGCAATAGAGTTCATATGATACTTTAAACGCGATATCGCATCTCATTTCTATGTTTCATGGTAAGATATAATATGATTTGCGAAGTATTGTGTATTCCTCGTCTACACTTCAAATGAATGTGAATGCGACACTTCCTCGATAGGAAATGGCGTTTGCAGATGTCTACGTATCGTAGCAATAGATTTCTAATGCTTCTTAAAACGCGATATCGCATCTCATTTCTATGTTTCATGGTAAGATATAATATGATTTGCGAAGTGTTATGTATTCCTCTTCTACACTTCAAATGAATGTAAATGCGACACTTCCTTGCAAGGAAATAGCGTTTGCAGATTTCTACGTATCGTAGCAATAGAGTTCTTATGATTCTTAA
The DNA here is from genome assembly GCF_050948175.1 of Xylocopa sonorina. Taxonomy (NCBI): domain Eukaryota; kingdom Metazoa; phylum Arthropoda; class Insecta; order Hymenoptera; family Apidae; genus Xylocopa; species Xylocopa sonorina. Next base: position 2,009,101 of record NW_027490103.1, on the reverse strand, counting down.
AACGCGATATCGCATATCATTTCTATGTTTCATGGTAAGATATAATATGATTTGCGAAGTATTGTGTATTCCTCATCTACACTTCAAATGAATGTGAATGCGACATTTCCTCGCTAGGAAATGGCGTTTGCAGATGTCTACGTATCGTAGCAATAGATTTCTAATGCTTCTTAAAACGCGATATCGCATCTCATTTCTATGTTTCATGGTAAGATATAATATGATTTGCGAAGTGTTATGTATTCCTCGTCTACACTTCAAATGAATGTAAATGCGACACTTCCTTGCAAGGAAATAGCGATTGCAGATGTCTACGTATCGTAGCAATAGAGTTCATATGATACTTAAAACGTGATATCGCATCTCATTTCTATTTTTCATGGTGAGATATAACATGATTTGCGAAGTGTTATGTATTACTCGTCTACACTTCAAATGAATGTGAATGCGATACTTCCTCGCTAGGAAATAGCGTTTTCAGATGTCTACGTATCGTAGCAACAGCTTTCTAATGCTACTCAAAACGCGATATCGAATCTCATTTCTATGTTTCATGCTAAGATATAATATGATTTGCGACGTGTCATGTATTCCTCGTCTACACTACAAATGAATGTAAATGCGACACTTCCTTGCAAGGAAACAGCGTTAGCAGATGTCTACGTATCGAAGCAATAGAGTTCTTATGATTCTTAAAACGCGATATCGCATCTCATTTCTATGTTTCATGGTAAGATATAATATGATTTGCGAAGTATTATGTATTCCTCGTCTACGATTCAAATGAATGTAAATGCGACACTTCCTTGCTAGGAAATAGCGATTGCAGAAGTCTACGTATCGTAGCAATAGAGTTCTAATGCTTCTTAAAACGCGATATCGCATGTCATTTCTATGTTTCATGGTAAGATGTAATATTATTTGCGAAGTGTTACGTATTCCTCGCCTATACTTCAAATGAATGTAAATGCGAGACTTCTTTGCTAGGAAATAGCGTTTGCAAATGTCTACCTATCGTAGCAATAGTGTTCTAATGCTTCTTAAAACGCGATATGGTATCTCATTTCTATGTTTCATGGTAAGATATAATATGATTTGCGAAGTGTTATGTATTCCTCGTCTACACATCAACTAAATGTAAATGTGCACTTCCTTGCAAGGAAATAGCGTTTGGAGATGTCAACGTATCGTAGCAATAGAGTTCTCATGATTCTTAAAACGCGATATCGCATCTCATTATTTCTATGTTTCATGGTAAGATATAATATGATTTGCGAAGTGTTATGTAATCCTCGTCTACACTTCAAATGAATGTAAATGCGACACTTCCTTGCTAGGAAATAGCGTTTGCAGATGTCTACGTATCGAAGCAATAGAGTTCAAATGCTTCTTAAAACGAGATATTGCATCTCATATCTATGTTTCCTGATAAGATATAATATTCATTGCGATGTGTTATGCATTCCTCGTCTACGATTCAAATGAATGTAAATGCGACACTTCCATGCGAGGAAATAGCGTTTGCAGATGTCTAGGTATCGTAGCAATAGAGTTCTTATGATTCTTAAAACGCGATATCGCATCTCATTTCTATGTTTCATGGTAAGATATAATATGATTTGCGAAGTGTTATGTATTCCTCGTCTGCGATTCAAATGAATGTAAATGCGACACTTCCTTGCTAGGAAATAGCGATTGCAGAAGTCTACGTATCGTAGCAATAGAGTTCTAATGCTTCTTAAAACGCGATATCGCATGTCATTTCTATGTTTCATGGTAAGATGTAATATTATTTGAGAAGTGTTATGTATTCCTCGCCTATACTTCAAATGAATGTAAATGCGAGACTTCTTTGCTAGGAAATAGCGTTTGCAAATGTCTACCTATCGTAGTAATAGTGTTCTAATGCTTCTTAAAACGCGATATCGTATCTCATTTCTATGTTTCATGGTAAGATATAATATGATTTGCGAAATGTTATGTATTCCTCGTCTGCACATCAACTAAATGTAAATGCGCACTTCCTTGCAAGGAAATAGCGTTTGCAGATGTCAACGTATCGTAGCAATAGAGTACTTATGATTCTTAAAACGCGATATCGCATCTCATTTCTATGTTTCATGGTAAGATATAATATGATTTGCGAAGTGTTATGTAATCCTCGTCTACACTTCAAATGAATGTAAATGCGACTCTTCCTTGCTAGGAAATAGCGTTTGCAGATGTCTACGTATCGTAGCAATAGATTTCTAATGCTTCTTAAAACGCGATATCGCATCTCATTTCTATGTTTCATGGTAAGATATAATATGATTTGCGAAGTGTTATGTATTCCTCGTCTACACTTCAAATGAATGTAAATGCGACACTTCCTTGCAAGGAAATAGCGATTGCAGATGTCTACGTATCGTAGCAATAGAGTTCATATGATACTTAAAACGTGATATCGCATCTCATTTCTATTTTTCATGGTGAGATATAACATGATTTGCGAAGTGTTATGTATTACTCGTCTACACTTCAAATGAATGTGAATGCGATACTTCCTCGCTAGGAAATAGCGTTTTCAGATGTCTACGTATCGTAGCAACAGCTTTCTAATGCTACTCAAAACGCGATATCGAATCTCATTTCTATGTTTCATGCTAAGATATAATATGATTTGCGACGTGTCATGTATTCCTCGTCTACACTACAAATGAATGTAAATGCGACACTTCCTTGCAAGGAAACAGCGTTAGCAGATGTCTACGTATCGAAGCAATAGAGTTCTTATGATTCTTAAAACGCGATATCGCATCTCATTTCTATGTTTCATGGTAAGATATAATATGATTTGCGAAGTATTATGTATTCCTCGTCTACGATTCAAATGAATGTAAATGCGACACTTCCTTGCTAGGAAATAGCGATTGCAGAAGTCTACGTATCGTAGCAATAGAGTTCTAATGCTTCTTAAAACGCGATATCGCATGTCATTTCTATGTTTCATGGTAAGATGTAATATTATTTGCGAAGTGTTACGTATTCCTCGCCTATACTTCAAATGAATGTAAATGCGAGACTTCTTTGCTAGGAAATAGCGTTTGCAAATGTCTACCTATCGTAGCAATAGTGTTCTAATGCTTCTTAAAACGCGATATGGTATCTCATTTCTATGTTTCATGGTAAGATATAATATGATTTGCGAAGTGTTATGTATTCCTCGTCTACACATCAACTAAATGTAAATGTGCACTTCCTTGCAAGGAAATAGCGTTTGGAGATGTCAACGTATCGTAGCAATAGAGTTCTCATGATTCTTAAAACGCGATATCGCATCTCATTTCTATGTTTCATGGTAAGATATAATATGATTTGCGAAGTGTTATGTAATCCTCGTCTACACTTCAAATGAATGTAAATGCGACACTTCCTTGCTAGGAAATAGCGTTTGCAGATGTCTACGTATCGAAGCAATAGAGTTCAAATGCTTCTTAAAACGAGATATTGCATCTCATATCTATGTTTCCTGATAAGATATAATATTCATTGCGATGTGTTATGCATTCCTCGTCTACGATTCAAATGAATGTAAATGCGACACTTCCATGCGAGGAAATAGCGTTTGCAGATGTCTAGGTATCGTAGCAATAGAGTTCTTATGATTCTTAAAACGCGATATCGCATCTCATTTCTATGTTTCATGGTAAGATATAATATGATTTGCGAAGTGTTATGTATTCCTCGTCTGCGATTCAAATGAATGTAAATGCGACACTTCCTTGCTAGGAAATAGCGATTGCAGAAGTCTACGTATCGTAGCAATAGAGTTCTAATGCTTCTTAAAACGCGATATCGCATGTCATTTCTATGTTTCATGGTAAGATGTAATATTATTTGAGAAGTGTTATGTATTCCTCGCCTATACTTCAAATGAATGTAAATGCGAGACTTCTTTGCTAGGAAATAGCGTTTGCAAATGTCTACCTATCGTAGTAATAGTGTTCTAATGCTTCTTAAAACGCGATATCGTATCTCATTTCTATGTTTCATGGTAAGATATAATATGATTTGCGAAATGTTATGTATTCCTCGTCTGCACATCAACTAAATGTAAATGCGCACTTCCTTGCAAGGAAATAGCGTTTGCAGATGTCAACGTATCGTAGCAATAGAGTACTTATGATTCTTAAAACGCGATATCGCATCTCATTTCTATGTTTCATGGTAAGATATAATATGATTTGCGAAGTGTTATGTAATCCTCGTCTACACTTCAAATGAATGTAAATGCGACTCTTCCTTGCTAGGAAATAGCGTTTGCAGATGTCTACGTATCGAAGCAATAGAGTTCAAATGCTTCTTAAAACGAGATATTGCATCTCATATCTATGTTTCCTGATAAGATATAATATTCATTGCGATGTATTATGCATTCCTCGTCTACGATTCAAATGAATGTAAATGCGACACTTCCTTGCAAGGAAATAGCGTTTGCAGATGTCTACGTATCGTAGCAATAGAGTTCAAATGCTTCTTAAAACGCGATATCGCATCTCATTTCTATGTTTCATGGTAAGATGTAATATGATTTGCGAAGTGTTATGTATTCCTCGTCTACACTTCAAATGAATGTAAATGCGACACTTCCTTGCTAGGAAATAGCATCTGCAGATGTCTAGGTATCGTAGCAATAGAGTTCTAATGCTTCTTAAAACGCGATATCGCATCTCATTTCTATGTTTCATGGTAAGATATAATATGATTTGCGAAGTATCATGTATTCCTCGTCTACACTTCAAATGAATGTAAATGCGACATTTCCTTGCTAGGAAATAGCATCTGCAGATGTCTAGGTATCGTAGCAATAGAGTTCTAATGCTTCTTAAAACGCAATATCGCATCTCATTTCTATGTTTCATGGTAAGATATAATATGATTTGCGAATTATCATGTATTCCTCGTCTACACTTCAAATGAATGTAAATGCGACACTTCCTTGCTAGAAAATAGCATCTGCAGATGTCTAGGTATCGTAGCAATAGAGTTCTAATGCTTCTTAAAACGCGATAACGCATCTCATTTCTATGTTTCATGGTAAGATGTAATATGATTTGCGAAGTGTTATGTATTCCTCGTCTACACATCAACTAAATGTAAATGTGCACTTCCTTGCAAGGAAATAGCGTTTGGAGATGTCAACGTATCGTAGCAATAGAGTTCTTATGATTCTTAAAACGCGATATCGCATCTCATTTCTATGTTTCATGGTAAGATATAGTATGATTTGCGAAGTGTTATGTAATCCTCGTCTACACTTCAAATGAATGTAAATGCGACACTTCCTTGCTAGGAAATAGCGTTTGCAGATGTCTACGTATCGAAGCAATAGAGTTCAAATGCTTCTTAAAACGAGATATTGCATCTCATATCTATGTTTCCTGATAAGATATAATATTCATTGCGATGTGTTATGCATTCCTCGTCTACGATTCAAATGAATGTAAATGCGACACTTCCATGCGAGGAAATAGCGTTTGCAGATGTCTAGGTATCGTAGCAATAGAGTTCTTATGATTCTTAAAACGCGATATCGCATCTCATTTCTATGTTTCATGGTAAGATATAATATGATTTGCGAAGTGTTATGTATTCCTCGTCTACGATTCAAATGAATGTAAATGCGACACTTCCTTGCTAGGAAATAGCGATTGCAGAAGTCTACGTATCGTAGCAATAGAGTTCTAATGCTTCTTAAAACGCGATATCGCATGTCATTTCTATGTTTCATGGTAAGATGTAATATTATTTGAGAAGTGTTATGTATTCCTCGCCTATACTTCAAATGAATGTAAATGCGAGACTTCTTTGCTAGGAAATAGCGTTTGCAAATGTCTACCTATCGTAGCAATAGTGTTCTAATGCTTCTTAAAACGCGATATCGCATCTCATTTCTATGTTTCATGGTAAGATATAATATGATTTGCGAAGTATCATGTATTCCTCGTCTACACTTCAAATGAATGTAAATGCGACACTTCCTTGCTAGGAAATAGCATCTGCAGATGTCTAGGTATCGTAGCAATAGAGTTCTAATGCTTCTTAAAACGCGATATCGCATCTCATTTCTATGTTTCATGGTAAGATATAATATGATTTGCGAAGTATCATGTATTCCTCGTCTACACTTCAAATGAATGTAAATGCGACACTTCCTTGCTAGGAAATAGCATCTGCAGATGTCTAGGTATCGTAGCAATAGAGTTCTAATGCTTCTTAAAACGCAATATCGCATCTCATTTCTATGTTTCATGGTAAGATATAATATGATTTGCGAAGTATCATGTATTCCTCGTCTACACTTCAAATGAATGTAAATGCGACACTTCCTTGCTAGAAAATAGCATCTGCAGATGTCTAGGTATCGTAGCAATAGAGTTCTAATGCTTCTTAAAACGCGATAACGCATCTCATTTCTATGTTTCATGGTAAGATATAATATGATTTGCGAAGTATCATGTATTCCTCGTCTACACTTCAAATGAATGTAAATGCGACACTTCCTTGCTAGAAAATAGCATCTGCAGATGTCTAGGTATCGTAGCAATAGAGTTCTAATGCTTCTTAAAACGCGATAACGCATCTCATTTCTATGTTTCATGGTAAGATATAATATGATTTGCGAAGTATCATTGTAACGTCCGGCGTATCGCCTTCCACCCCCCGGCGCCTCCCGCAGCACGCAACGACCAACTACCTGCGTCTACCTGCATCCTACCGCACGGGCGAACCGCCCTTTGGCCGAGCTAAGGCAGCCGATCCGCTACATCCGCCTAGGAGATGGACGAGCCGACCGCGCTATCGCGCGTACCCAGCACCATACGAGGCACCACCAGAGCAACGACCAGAATCTCCCGCCAGTATTCGCCCGTATTCACTCTTCTCATGCGTATACCGATAAATACTCATATCCTAATTCATAAGTAGCGACGCGCGCCCGCGCGCATTCGACGCTCGCGGCTCACGCGTAACGCGAGCGCTCCCACTCCGACCGGCCGCCCCGCCGCGAGGCGCGCCCCACTCGAACGTACGCCCCACCGCGAGGGCTCAGCGACTCGCGCGCCACGGGAACCGAGGAGGTCCCGTGCACGCGACAGGATCGTCAGTTCGTACTCCGACACTCGTCTCGACTCGATCTCTCCGGGACTCCTTCCGAGTACCCGCGGTTCTAATCTCTGATCCATGCCTTAGGGCTCTCAGCCACCTCTTCGAGGTGTCCTCTGTTTCTAGTTAAGTTCAAGTTCTAGTTCTTTAAGTACTTATATCTAGTTAGGGAAAGTATTAGTGTAAGATAGGTTTTATACTTAGAATATATTTTCACTTTTACCTACAATCAACGTTATTTTATTTCATTTATCCTCGCGTTTACATACGGTTCTCGCGTATTCATACAATCACGTTCACTCTTTGAATTAGTACAGTTGCCTGGAAATTCTACTTCGTTAGAGAGGACCGCCGCTTAACCTTGTGGAACTACAGCTCTGTACTATTCGAAGTGACAATCGATCTTCGTTCTGCTGGACCGACACGGATAGAGAGGACCGCCGCTTACCAACTCGAATCCAGTCAGTCGAAGGTCGCTTTTGAATGTGCCGCGCCGTCTCGAAAAGAACGCGACGTGCAGGTCGAAAGAATCAGCTCCGACGATTAGTGCGTGAATTCACCGAATCCAGGGCGAGCCAGGACTCTCGCTTCCGCTTCCAGTCCCTTCACTCTTCGGCCAGTTCTTCCAAGCGGGATCAGCATTCCTGCCAAGGCCAGTGGAGCCTCATTCCGCTGACGTTTCCGTTCCGCAGCTCCTACGCAGCTACCATTCCGGAAGGCGATCCCAGGAAACAGCGATACCTGGAACAGAAATATTAATTCAACCGAGGGCTCAAGACGACGAAAGGTAAGAGAATTTACATACTAAATCGCGTCCGCGTGTGCTTATAGTGTTCGCGTCCCATTAAAGGAACCACGGCACCCATCACAATCGAGTGATCGGTTCCGCGTTTCGGCTACGTGTCGTCCGTCTCCCACACGAGAAATTCTCTCGGGCCAGGACGTGACACGAATTTGGTGACAGCGGTGGGATTGATTCGCGTTTCTCTAGAAATTCTGCTAGTTCGAATACGCGACCAGCTATGGCGACGCGAACGCCAGTTAAGACACGCCACCAGCCGCCGCGCGGTACAGCCACGAATACCGACGCCGAAAAGAATCACCCTGTCTCACGCGCTATCGATTTCCAAGACGCGCTCGCCGAACCGCTTCCAAGAACCGCCGACGCTAGTGTAGGTGATAAATCCGCCGATAACACCCTTCTGTTAATGCAACAGATCGAGGAACTTCGCCGCGAGTTAGACGCCGTCCGCCGATCTCAAACCATAACGCGTAACGATACCGCTTCTCTCGAATTACCGCGATTAGATTACACTACGCCACAGAGCGCGCAAGCCGATCTTGGAAATGGTCACGATGAATTGTCTTTAAAACAGGCATTGGAAGCCGTTCCTCACTTCGACGGTGAAAATATTCCCGTTCTACAGTTTACGCGAGCCTGTAAACGCGCGTATGACCTAATACCCAACGGCTGCGAACGGACTTTCACGCGTCTAGTTAAGGGAAAATTAAAGGGACGCGCGTACTCAGCCCTCGAGGACGAACAATGTAGTTCAATTTTAGAGTTAACAGACATACTCAGGCAAACCTTCAGCACCTTACGATCCGCGGATCACTATCGCGGACAGCTCACTAACATATTTATGAGGGAGGATGAACACATACTCGATTACATTAGTAGAGTAAAAGATCTGAGATCCGCAATCGTTGACTGCGAGCGACTCTCGCCGTACGCGTCGCGAAGCTCTTCAGACGTTGAAGAGCTTACATTACGTTGCTTCATTGATGGGCTGATTCCAGATATTCGAATTCCGTTCCCCGTAAATCAGGTCCATTCACCGCAGGAAGCATACACACGCGCCCGTGAGCTGTACAAACGCCACGAACTAGACCGTGAGCGATTATCAAAATCTCGTTCGCGCGTAGAACCTAAATCCAACCGCGACAATGTTATTTGCTCGAAATGCAATAACCCCGGGCATTACGCCAGAGATTGTCGGTTCAGGTTAGCGCCACCGCGGCAATCGCCGAATACATGGTACCCCGCTGCCCCTCGCGAAACTCCTACGAATAGAGCCGGTTACGAAAATCCACGACCGATCGCGCCTCGAATTAAGTTTTGCAGATATTGCAAAAGCGAGGGTCACGAAATAGAGGAATGTCGCCGAAGACAATTTAATAATAATATTAAGCAGTCGGGAAACGGGAATGGCCTCCCGCCACGCCGCGAGACAGGACGCGAGGCCAATCGCAATATCAGATCTCTCGCGACGAACGACCCAGCCACCGAAGACAACGACTCGGTGCAGCTGTAAATCTTACGGGCAAGACAAACACTCCAAGCGTCATACTGAATTCGGCCGCTCTCCTAAAGAAGACCGAATTCATGATTGATACTGGCGCGGAAATAAACGTAATCAAACGTTCCGCTTTGTCCCCACACGCGCGCGTAGACACGTCCGAAACACTCGTGATTACGGGAGTTACTAATGGGCAAGTTACCACGGTAGGGACAGTCAATATCGTTTTGTTCGGGCGCGTCGTGCCGTTCAATGTCGTCGACGATAACTTTCCATTAGGCCCAGACGGAATTTTGGGCTCGGGCTTCTGTGCCGACGCAGAAATTTCCTTCCTGAAAAAGGAAATCAGATGGCACGGTATGACTATTCCTTTCTGCCGCGATATAGTTTCGTCGGAGGCTAAACCAGATTCTAATTTAGAAAAAACGGTCCCAGAAACCTCCGAAGTAACGAAACCAATAATTCAAAAATCGTCGAAACTCCATGAAAAAGCGAAACGCGCTGCGAAACCGCCGAAAGAATCGCGAGAAACCGCGAAAAATTTTTTCAATAAACTTCATCAATTCGTAGTACCACCGCGCATGAACATCGGGGTAAAGGTTCGGATAATTAATTCACACCTTGCCGAAGGAATAATTCCGCGCATGGACATAGCGCCAGGAATTTATTTTGGAAATGCGCTGGTGAAAGTTACCGGAGATACAGTGATAACAAGAGTAATAAACTCTACAGATAAAACTGTAAAAATCGCTCTACCTCCGATCGAATTGGAACCAGTCGATATCTCAAAATGTTCGAAGGAAGACAGTTCCGCGTTATTCACGACATTCTCTAGAACGTCGAATTCAAATTCAATTTCCGCCGATACGTCCGGCAATCCCCAGAAGGGAAATCTAGATCGTTCAATTTCACGTAAAACGCCACGTCCTGATCAAGGATCTTCTCCGTGCGCAAAACAGAAACTAACTTATGCGCAAGTTACAAAATCCGCCGCGAAATCCGCACAGCCAGTGAAATCCCGCCTCGAACGTATTATCGATCTCTTAAGGCTCGAACATCTTAACGAGGAAGAGAAAAATCACGTAATAGACTTGATTGATAAGAGCCAAGATCTATTTTACATCGAGGGCGATAAACTGGGTCATACCACAGCAACAACGCATAAAATTCCTACTGTCGACGACAAACCGATAAATGTGAAACAGTATCGTTTTCCACCCGCACATAAAGAGGAGATCCGGAATCAGATCGAAACTTTATTGCAGAATGGCGTTATTCGAGACTCGAAATCCCCCTACAACTCTCCTCTTTGGGTCGTCCCGAAAAAGGCCGACTCACAGGGAAAGAAAAGGTGGAGAGTCGTCATAGATTACAGAGCGTTAAACGAAAAGTCCGTTGCTGATGCATACCCGCTACCGTGTATAACTGAAATACTGGACCAGCTCGGAAGCGCCAAGTATTTCAGTACGTTCGACTTAGCCAGCGGGTTCCACCAAATTCCAATGGAACCCGCTGACGCGCATAAAACCGCGTTTTCGACACCGTACGGACACTTTGAGTTCACGCGTATGCCATTCGGCCTGAAAAATGCGCCCGCCACTTTCCAACGCCTAATGGACAGCGTACTTGCCGGCTTGCAGGGTAACGAATTATTTGTATATTTGGACGATATCGTCGTATACGCCAGTTCCCTCCAAGAGCACGCCACAAAATATCTAAAACTCACAAACAAACTTCGAGAGTCAAATTTATCACTGCAACCCGATAAGTGTGAGTTTCTTCGTCGCGAAGTTAGCTATCTGGGCCACATCATTAGTGAAAGTGGCGTGAAACCGGATCCTTCCAAAGTCAGCGCCGTCCGAAACTTCCCGCGTCCGTCGAACCCAAAACAAATAAAGCAATTCTTGGGACTCGCAGGCTATTATAGGCGTTTCATACAAAATTTCTCGAACACTGCGAAACCTCTTACGAACCTCTTAAAGAAAGATATTCCATTCGCCTGGCGGAACGAACAGGAAAACGCGTTCGTCCAACTGCGAGACGCGCTCTGCGAAGCGCCTATTTTGCAGTATCCGAATTTCAAAATCCCGTTTATAATTACAACAGACGCATCAATAGACGCTATCGGTGCAGTCTTAAGTCAAGGCCCGATAGGCCGCGACCTTCCAATCGCATATACATCGAGACTCCTTAATTCCGCAGAAAAGAATTATTCGACAATAGAAAAGGAATGTCTCGCAATTATCTACGCCGTGCACCAATTCAGACCTTACGTTTACGGGAACCAATTCAAGCTTGTAACAGACCATCGTCCACTGGTGTGGATGAATTCCGTTAAAGACCCATCCAGCCGACTTGTGAGGTGGCGACTAAAACTAGCGGAGTACGACTACGAGATTGTGTATAAAACCGGTAAGACAAATCTAAACGCAGACGCTTTATCACGCAATCCTGCTAAAATCTGTCCTCTCAATCCAATCTCCTCATCCGACGAGGACATTTTTGATCCAGTTCCGAAGCCTTACCGTTCAAAGAAATCCACAATGCCGCCTCCGCCTCCTCCTCCGCCTCCACCTTCGCCCGAATCGGAAGATATTCGCACAACGGTTGATCAGTTACCGACCGAACACATTCGATACGAACCCTTATTTAAATTCACGCGCGATACTATCGCCACTAGGCGCGATAATCTAGTCACTTTTATCACCAAAGCTGGACATCCTTATGATTCTGGCGCCAGCCAGTTAAGTAAAGCAGGAAAATTCTTCATTCACAAGTCCGACATAAATCTTACGAAAGCTAAAGTCGTTAAAGTAGAAAACTTTTACCATATACAACTGCCGGTAATCGAGCACGAAAAACGAGCAATAGATTTTCAAATGGTAGTAGAGACTCTTCGTTCATTGTATGACGTAATATCGGAACTCCAAATCACATCAATTAGCATGGCACAAGTCTCATTAGATAAAATCCCTTGGTCTCAGGTTCAAAGAATACTCCAAGACCTATTTTACGAAACTCCACTACAAATCACCGTTTGTCAGGGCTTAATTCATATACCGCCAGAACAACATAGAGAAAAAATCATTAAAGAAAATCATGATACACCAGTTGGCGGACACAAAGGTGTCAACAAAACTTATTCGCGAATTAGGGAAAGATTTTATTGGCCGAATATGAAATCCGATATTCAAAATTACATTAGTAAGTGCAAAAGTTGTCAAACCGAAAAATTAGTTCGCGTAAAGACACGGCAACCTCTCACGTTAACGGACACACCAGGTAGCGCATTTGATAAAATATCCATGGATGTTATGGGACCCCTCCCCACTACACCCGACGGGTTCACCAACATCCTGACAATCCAAGACTTACTCACAAAATATTCCGTCGCGATCCCGCTAAAGCAAACCACAGCAGTCGATATAGCAGATGCCCTTATCACCGGCTTTATATGCAAGTTCGGATGTCCTAAAGGAATTTTGACCGATCAAGGGTCGAATTTCATCAATAGTTTAATAAAAGCAATCGCCATAAAATTCCGTATAAAACAATATAAATCCACAGCTTTCCACCCGCAAACGAACGGCTCGGTGGAAAGGTCACACCATGTTTTAGCAGAATATTTGAGACACTACATCGACACCAGTGGCGATTGGGAGAAATGGCTACCGTACGCCATGTTCTCCTATAATACGAGCGTACATGAGGGAACATTATACACACCCCATGAACTCGTATTCGGGCGTATCGCGAGAACGCCATCCGAAAATCCATTCCAGGACATCTCAGAAAATGAAACATACTCAGATTATTTAATAGATTTAAATGATAAAATCACAAGTTCCCAAAGAATTGCAAAAGAGAATTTAGATAACGCAAAGCGCCGTGCAAAATACTACTACGACCGTAAGCAAAATATCCAGAAATTCGAAGTTGGTCAGTGGGTTTATTTACTGCGAGAACCCTACAAACATAAATTTCAGTCACAATATGTGGGTCCATATAAAATACTCGAAATTCTGGGTAACAACAATGTAAAGTTATCTGTTAAGGGAAAAGTTAAGATTGTCCATTCGAATAAGATAAAAATATGTAAGCGCATGAGTGGTTTAAAACAGAAAGAGACTGATAAACAGTTGAATGAGTGCGAATTTAGTGCGGAAAACATTAATGCGAGTGCCAATAAACTCAGTGCTAGTGATGAAAGTGATGACAGTGCCAGCAACAGGCCAATCAACCCCGAGGGTCCATTCACCAGTCACAGAGGCCACTCCCCAAAAGCGAAGCGAGTCCGCTACACCAATGAGAGCAGAGACTCGGCGGAACTACGGCAGCCAACCGGCAGCGCAATAAATTCGGAGGAACGCCCACAGTCGTGCCCACCAGTCAGGAGATCTTGGCACCGCCAAGATTCCTTTTCTAAGGGGGGAGGTGTAACGTCCGGCGTATCGCCTTCCACCCCCCGGCGCCTCCCGCAGCACGCAACGACCAACTACCTGCGTCTACCTGCATCCTACCGCACGGGCGAACCGCCCTTTGGCCGAGCTAAGGCAGCCGATCCGCTACATCCGCCTAGGAGATGGACGAGCCGACCGCGCTATCGCGCGTACCCAGCACCATACGAGGCACCACCAGAGCAACGACCAGAATCTCCCGCCAGTATTCGCCCGTATTCACTCTTCTCATGCGTATACCGATAAATACTCATATCCTAATTCATAAGTAGCGACGCGCGCCCGCGCGCATTCGACGCTCGCGGCTCACGCGTAACGCGAGCGCTCCCACTCCGACCGGCCGCCCCGCCGCGAGGCGCGCCCCACTCGAACGTACGCCCCACCGCGAGGGCTCAGCGACTCGCGCGCCACGGGAACCGAGGAGGTCCCGTGCACGCGACAGGATCGTCAGTTCGTACTCCGACACTCGTCTCGACTCGATCTCTCCGGGACTCCTTCCGAGTACCCGCGGTTCTAATCTCTGATCCATGCCTTAGGGCTCTCAGCCACCTCTTCGAGGTGTCCTCTGTTTCTAGTTAAGTTCAAGTTCTAGTTCTTTAAGTACTTATATCTAGTTAGGGAAAGTATTAGTGTAAGATAGGTTTTATACTTAGAATATATTTTCACTTTTACCTACAATCAACGTTATTTTATTTCATTTATCCTCGCGTTTACATACGGTTCTCGCGTATTCATACAATCACGTTCACTCTTTGAATTAGTACAGTTGCCTGGAAATTCTACTTCGTTAGAGAGGACCGCCGCTTAACCTTGTGGAACTACAGCTCTGTACTATTCGAAGTGACAATCGATCTTCGTTCTGCTGGACCGACACGGATAGAGAGGACCGCCGCTTACCAACTCGAATCCAGTCAGTCGAAGGTCGCTTTTGAATGTGCCGCGCCGTCTCGAAAAGAACGCGACGTGCAGGTCGAAAGAATCAGCTCCGACGATTAGTGCGTGAATTCACCGAATCCAGGGCGAGCCAGGACTCTCGCTTCCGCTTCCAGTCCCTTCACTCTTCGGCCAGTTCTTCCAAGCGGGATCAGCATTCCTGCCAAGGCCAGTGGAGCCTCATTCCGCTGACGTTTCCGTTCCGCAGCTCCTACGCAGCTACCATTCCGGAAGGCGATCCCAGGAAACAGCGATACCTGGAACAGAAATATTAATTCAACCGAGGGCTCAAGACGACGAAAGGTAAGAGAATTTACATACTAAATCGCGTCCGCGTGTGCTTATAGTGTTCGCGTCCCATTAAAGGAACCACGGCACCCATCACAATCGAGTGATCGGTTCCGCGTTTCGGCTACGTGTCGTCCGTCTCCCACACGAGAAATTCTCTCGGGCCAGGACGTGACATCATGTATTCCTCGTCTACACTTCAAATGAATGTAAATGCGACACTTCCTTGCTAGGAATTAGCGTCTGCCGATGTCTAGGTATCGTAGCAATAGAGTTCCAATGCTTCTTAAAACGCGATATCGCATCTCATTTCTATGTTTCATGGTAAGATATAATATGATTTGCGAAGTGTGATGTATTCCTCGTCTACACTTCAAATGAATGTAAATGCGACACTTCCTTGCAAGGAAATAGCGATTGCAGATGTCTACGTCTCGTAGCAATAGAGTTCATATGTTCTTAAACCGCGATATCGCATCTCAATTCTATGTTTCATGGTAAGATATAACATGATTTGCGAAGTGTTATGTGTTCCTTGTCTACACTTCAAATGAATGTGAATGCGATACTTCCTCGCTAGGAAATAGCGTTTGCAGATGTCTACGTATCGTAGCAATAGATTTCTAAAGCTTCTTAAAACGCGATATCGCATCTCATTTCTATGTTTCATGGTAAGATATAACATGATTTGCGAAGTGTTATGTATTACTCGTCTACACTTCAAATGAATGTGAATGCGATACTTCCTCGCTAGGAAATAGCGTTTGCAGATGTCTACGTATCGTAGCAACAGCTTTCTAATGCTACTCAAAACGCGATATCGAATCTCATTTCTATGTTCCATGGTAAGATATAATATGATTTGCGACGTGTCATGTATTCCTCGTCTACACTACAAATGAATGTAAATGCGACACTTCCTTGCTAGGAAATAGCGTCTGCAGATGTCTAGGTATCGTAGCAATAGAGTTCTAATACTTTTTAAAACGCGATATCGCATCTCAATTCTATGTTTCATGGTAAGATATAATATGTTTTGCGAAGTGTTATGTATTCCTCGTCTACACTTCAAATGAATGTAAATGCGACACTTCCTTGCAAGGAAATAGCGATTGCAGATGTCTACGTCTCGTAGCAATAGAGTTCATATGATTCTTAAAACGCGATATCGCATCTCATTTCTATGTTTCATGGTAAGATATAATATGATTTGCGAAGTATCATGTATTCCTCGTCTACATTTCAAATGAATGTAAATGCGACACTTCCTTGCTAGGAAATAGCGTCTCCAGATTTCTAGGTATCGTAGCAATAGAGTCCTAATGCTTCTTAAAACGCGATATCGCATCTCATTTCTGTGTTTCATGGTAAGACATAATATGATTTGCGAAGTGTTATGTATTCCTCGTCTACACTTCAAATGAATGTAAATGCGACACTTCCTTGCAAGGAAATAGCGTTTGCAGAAGTCTACGTATCGTAGCAATAGAGTTCTAATGCTTCTTAAAACGCGATATCGCATCTCATTTCCATGTTTCATGGTAAGATATAATATGATTTGCGAAGTGTTATGTGTTCCTCGTCTACGATTCAAATGAATGTCAATGCGACACTTCCTTGCTAGGAAATAGCGATTGCAGAAGTCTACGTATCGTAGCAATAGAGTTCTAATGCTTCTTAAAACGCGATATCGCATGTCATTTCTATGTTTCATGGTAAGATGTAATATTATTTGCGAAGTGTTATGTATTCCTCGCCTATACTTCAAATGAATGTAAATGCGAGACTTCTTTGCTAGGAAATAGCGTTTGCAAATATCTACCTATCGTAGCAATAGTGTTCTAATGCTTCTTAAAACGCGATATCGTATCTCATTTCTATGTTTCATGGTAAGATATAATATGATTTGCGAAGTGTTATGTATTCCTCGTCTGCACATCAACTAAATGTAAATGCGCACTTCCTCGCAAGGAAATAGCGTTTGCAGATGTCAACGTATCGTAGCAATAGTGTTCTTATGATTCTTAAAACGCGATATCGCATCTCATTTCTATGTATCATGGTAAGATATAATATGATTTGCGAAGTGTTATGTAATCCTCGTCTACACTTCAAATGAATGTAAATGCGACACTTCCTTGCTAGGAAATAGCGTTTGCAGATGTCTACGTATCGAAGCAATAGAGTTCAAATGCTTCTTAAAACGATATATTGCATCTCATATCTATGTTTCCTGATAAGATATAATATTCATTGCGATGTATTATGCATTCCTCGTCTACGATTCAAATGAATGTAAATGCGACACTTCCTTGCGAGGAAATAGCGTTTGCAGAAGTCTAGGTATCGTAGCAATAGGGTTCTTATGATTCTTAAATGCGATACCGCATCTCATTTCTATGTTTCATGGTAAGCTATAATATGATTTGCGAAGTATCATGTATTCCTCGTCTACACTTCAAATGAATGTAAATGCGACACTTCCTTGCTAGGAAATAGCATCTGCAGATGTCTAGGTATCGTAGCAATAGAGTTCTAATGCTTCTTAAAACGCAATATCGCATCTCATTTCTATGTTTCATGGTAAGATATAATATGATTTGCGAAGTATCATGTATTCCTCGTCTACACTTCAAATGAATGTAAATGCGACACTTCCTTGCTAGAAAATAGCATCTGCAGATGTCTAGGTATCGTAGCAATAGAGTTCTAATGCTTCTTAAAACGCGATAACGCATCTCATTTCTATGTTTCATGGTAAGATATAATATGATTTGCGAAGTGTTATGTATTCCTCGTCTACACTTCAAATGAATGTAAATGCGACACTTCCTTGCTAGGAAATAGCGTCTGCAGATGTCTAGGTATCGAAGCAATAGAGTTCAAATGCTTCTTAAAACGAGATATTGCATCTCATATCTATGTTTCCTGATAAGATATAATATTCATTGCGATGTGTTATGCATTCCTCGTCTACGATTCAAATGAATGTAAATGCGACACTTCCATGCGAGGAAATAGCGTTTGCAGATGTCTAGGTATCGTAGCAATAGAGTTCTTATGATTCTTAGAACGCGATATCGCATCTCATTTCTATGTTTCATGGTAAGATATAATATGATTTGCGAAGTGTTATGTATTCCTCGTCTACGATTCAAATGAATGTAAATGCGACACTTCCTTGCTAGGAAATAGCGATTGCAGAAGTCTACGTATCGTAGCAATAGAGTTCTAATGCTTCTTAAAACGCGATATCGCATGTCATTTCTATGTTTCATGGTAAGATGTAATATTATTTGAGAAGTGTTATGTATTCCTCGACCATACTTCAAATGAATGTAAATGCGAGACTTCTTTGCTAGGAAATAGCGTTTGCAAATGTCTACCTATCGTAGCAATAGTGTTCTAATGCTTCTTAAAACGCGATATCGTATCTCATTTCTATGTATCATGGTAAGATATAATATGATTTGCGAAGTGTTATGTAATCCTCGTCTACACTTCAAATGAATGTAAATGCGACACTTCCTTGCTAGGAAATAGCGTTTGCAGATGTCTACGTATCGAAGCAATAGAGTTCAAATGCTTCTTAAAACGATATATTGCATCTCATATCTATGTTTCCTGATAAGATATAATATTCATTGCGATGTATTATGCATTCCTCGTCTACGATTCAAATGAATGTAAATGCGACACTTCCTTGCGAGGAAATAGCGTTTGCAGAAGTCTAGGTATCGTAGCAATAGGGTTCTTATGATTCTTAAATGCGATACCGCATCTCATTTCTATGTTTCATGGTAAGCTATAATATGATTTGCGAAGTATCATGTATTCCTCGTCTACACTTCAAATGAATGTAAATGCGACACTTCCTTGCTAGGAAATAGCATCTGCAGATGTCTAGGTATCGTAGCAATAGAGTTCTAATGCTTCTTAAAACGCAATATCGCATCTCATTTCTATGTTTCATGGTAAGATATAATATGATTTGCGAAGTATCATGTATTCCTCGTCTACACTTCAAATGAATGTAAATGCGACACTTCCTTGCTAGAAAATAGCATCTGCAGATGTCTAGGTATCGTAGCAATAGAGTTCTAATGCTTCTTAAAACGCGATAACGCATCTCATTTCTATGTTTCATGGTAAGATATAATATGATTTGCGAAGTGTTATGTATTCCTCGTCTACACTTCAAATGAATGTAAATGCGACACTTCCTTGCTAGGAAATAGCGTCTGCAGATGTCTAGGTATCGAAGCAATAGAGTTCAAATGCTTCTTAAAACGAGATATTGCATCTCATATCTATGTTTCCTGATAAGATATAATATTCATTGCGATGTGTTATGCATTCCTCGTCTACGATTCAAATGAATGTAAATGCGACACTTCCATGCGAGGAAATAGCGTTTGCAGATGTCTAGGTATCGTAGCAATAGAGTTCTTATGATTCTTAGAACGCGATATCGCATCTCATTTCTATGTTTCATGGTAAGATATAATATGATTTGCGAAGTGTTATGTATTCCTCGTCTACGATTCAAATGAATGTAAATGCGACACTTCCTTGCTAGGAAATAGCGATTGCAGAAATCTACGTATCGTAGCAATAGAGTTCTAATGCTTCTTAAAACGCGATATCGCATGTCATTTCTATGTTTCATGGTAAGATGTAATATTATTTGAGAAGTGTTATGTATTCCTCGACCATACTTCAAATGAATGTAAATGCGAGACTTCTTTGCTAGGAAATAGCGTTTGCAAATGTCTACCTATCGTAGCAATAGTGTTCTAATGCTTCTTAAAACGCGATATCGTATCTCATTTCTATGTTTCATGGTAAGATATAATATGATTTGCGAAATGTTATGTATTCCTCGTCTACACATCAACTAAATGTAAATGCGCACTTCCTTGCAAGGAAATAGCGTTTGCAGATGTCAACGTATCGTAGCAATAGAGTACTTATGATTCTTAAAACGCGATATCGCATCTCATTTCTATGTTTCATGGTAAGATATAATATGATTTGCGAAGTGTTATGTAATCCTCGTCTACACTTCAAATGAATGTAAATGCGACACTTCCTTGCTAGAAAATAGCATCTGCAGATGTCTAGGTATCGTAGCAATAGAGTTCTAATGCTTCTTAAAACGCGATAACGCATCTCATTTCTATGTTTCATGGTAAGATATAATATGATTTGCGTAGTATCATGTATTCCTCGTCTACACTTCAAATGAATGTAAATGCGACACTTCCTTGCTAGGAAATAGCGTCTGCAGATGTCTAGGTATCGTAGCAATAGAGTTCTAATGCTACTTAAAACGCGATATCGCATCTCATTTCTATGTTTCATGGTAAGATGTAATATTATTTGCGAAGTGTTATGTATTCCTCGCCTATACTTCAAATGAATGTAAATGCGAGACTTCTTTGCTAGGAAATAGCGTTTGCAAATGTCAACGTATCGTAGCAATAGAGTTCTAATGCTTCTTAAAACGCGATATCGTATCTCATTTCTATGTTTCATGGTAAGATATAATATGATTTGCGAAGTGTGATGTATTCCTCGTCTACACTTCAAATGAATGTAAATGCGACACTTCCTTGCAAGGAAATAGCGATTGCAGATGTCTACGTCTCGTAGCAATAGAGTTCATATGTTCTTAAAACGCGATATCGCATCTCAATTCTATGTTTCATGGTAAGATATAACATGATTTGCGAAGTGTTATGTATTCCTTGTCTACACTTCAAATGAATGTGAATGCGATACTTCCTCGCTAGGAAATAGCGTTTGCAGATGTCTACGTATCGTAGCAATAGATTTCTAAAGCTTCTTAAAACGCGATATCGCATCTCATTTCTATGTTTCATGGTAAGATATAATATGATTTGCGAAGTGTTATGTATTCCTCGTCTACACTTCAAATGAATGTAAATGCGACACTTCCTTGCAAGGATATAGCGATTGCAGATATCTACGTATCGTAGCAATAGAGTTCATATGATACTTAAAACGTGATATCGCATCTCATTTCTATTTTTCATGGTGAGATATAACATGATTTGCGAAGTGTTATGTATTACTCGTCTACACTTCAAATGAATGTGAATGCGATACTTCCTCGCTAGGAAATAGCGTTTGCAGATGTCTACGTATCGTAGCAACAGCTTTCTAATGCTACTCAAAACGCGATATCGAATCTCATTTCTATGTTCCATGGTAAGATATAATATGATTTGCGACGTGTCATGTATTCCTCGTCTACACTACAAATGAATGTAAATGCGACACTTCCTTGCAAGGAATCAGCGTTTGCAGATGTCTACGTATCGAAGCAATAGAGTTCAAATGCTTCTTAAAACGCGATATCGCATCTCATCTCTATGTTTCATGGTAAGATATAATATGATTTGCGAAGTATCATGTATTCCTCGTCTACACTCCAAATGAATGTAAATGCTACTCTTCCTTGCAAGGAAATAGCGTTTGCAGATGTCTACGTATCGAAGCAATAGAGTTCAAATGCTTCCTAAAACGAGATATTGCATCTCATATATATCTTTCATGATAAGATATAATATTCATTGCGAAGTGTTATGCATTCCTCGTCTACGATTCAAATGGATGTAAATGCGACACTTCCTTGCTAGGAATTAGCGTTTGCAGATGTCTACGTATCGAAGCAATACAGTTCAAATGCTTCTTAAAACGAGATATTCAATCTCATATCTATGTTTCCTGATAAGATGTAATATTCATTGCGAAGTGTTATGCATTCCTCGACTACGATTCAAATGAATGTAAATGCGACACTTCCTTGCAAGGAAATAGCGTTTGCAGATGTCTACGTCTCGTAGCAATAGAGTTCATATGTTTTTAAAACGCGATATCGCATCTCAATTCTATGTTTCATGGTAAGATATAACATGATTTGCGAAGTATCATGTATTCCTTGTCTACACTTCAAATGAATGTGAATGCGATACTTCCTCGCCAGGAAATAGCGTCTGCAGATGTCTAGGTATCGTAGCAATAGAGTTCTAATGCTACTTAAAACGCGATATCGCATCTCATTTCTATGTTTCATGGTAAGATGTAATATTATTTGCGAAGTGTTATGTATTCCTCGCCTATACTTCAAATGAATGTAAATGCGAGACTTCTTTGCTAGGAAATAGCGTTTGCAAATGTCAACGTATCGTAGCAATAGAGTTCTAATGCTTCTTAAAACGCGATATCGCATCTCATTTCTATGTTTCATGGTAAGATATAATATGATTTGCGAAGTGTGATGTATTCCTCGTCTACACTTCAAATGAATGTAAATGCGACACTTCCTTGCAAGGAAATAGCGATTGCAGATGTCTACGTCTCGTAGCAATAGAGTTCATATGTTCTTAAATCGCGATATCGCATCTCAATTCTATGTTTCATGGTAAGATATAACATGATTTGCGAAGTGTTATGTATTCCTTGTCTACACTTCAAATGAATGTGAATGCGATACTTCCTCGCTAGGAAATAGCGTTTGCAGATGTCTACGTATCGTAGCAATAGATTGCTAAAGCTTCTTAAAACGCGATATCGCATCTCATTTCTATGTTTCATGGTAAGATATAATATGATTTGCGAAGTGTTATGTATTCCTCGTCTACACTTCAAATGAATGTAAATGCGACACTTCCTTGCAAGGATATAGCGATTGCAGATATCTACGTATCGTAGCAATAGAGTTCATATGATACTTAAAACGTGATATCGCATCTCATTTCTATTTTTCATGGTGAGATATAACATGATTTGCGAAGTGTTATGTATTACTCGTCTACACTTTCAATGAATGTGAATGCGATACTTCCTCGCTAGGAAATAGCGTTTGCAGATGTCTACGTATCGTAGCAACAGCTTTCTAATGCTACTCAAAACGCGATATCGAATCTCATTTCTATGTTCCATGGTAAGATATAATATGATTTGCGACGTGTCATGTATTCCTCGTCTACACTACAAATGAATGTAAATGCGACACTTCCTTGCAAGGAATCAGCGTTTGCAGATGTCTACGTATCGAAGCAATAGAGTTCAAATGCTTCTTAAAACGCGATATCGCATCTCATCTCTATGTTTCATGGTAAGATATAATATGATTTGCGAAGTATCATGTATTCCTCGTCTACACTCCAAATGAATGTAAATGCTACTCTTCCTTGCAAGGAAATAGCGTTTGCAGATGTCTACGTATCGAAGCAATAGAGTTCAAATGCTTCCTAAAACGAGATATTGCATCTCATATATATCTTTCATGATAAGATATAATATTCATTGCGAAGTGTTATGCATTCCTCGTCTACGATTCAAATGGATGTAAATGCGACACTTCCTTGCTAGGAATTAGCGTTTGCAGATGTCTACGTATCGAAGCAATACAGTTCAAATGCTTCTTAAAACGAGATATTCAATCTCATATCTATGTTTCCTGATAAGATGTAATATTCATTGCGAAGTGTTATGCATTCCTCGACTACGATTCAAATGAATGTAAATGCGACACTTCCTTGCAAGGAAATAGCGTTTGCAGATGTCTACGTCTCGTAGCAATAGAGTTCATATGTTTTTAAAACGCGATATCGCATCTCAATTCTATGTTTCATGGTAAGATATAACATGATTTGCGAAGTGTTATGTATTCCTTGTCTACACTTCAAATGAATGTGAATGCGATACTTCCTCGCCAGGAAATAGCGTCTGCAGATATCTAGGCATCGTAGCAATAGAGTTCTAATGCTTCATATAACGCGATATCGCATCTCATTTCTATGTTTCATGGTATGATATAATATGATTTGCGAAGTGTGATGTATTCCTCGTCTACACTTCAAATGAATGTAAATGCGACACTTCCTTGCAAGGAAACAGCTTTTGCAGATGTCTACGGATCGAAGCAATAGAGTTCAAATGCTTCCTAAAACGAGATATTGCATCTCATATATGTCTTTCATGATAAGATATAATATTCATTGCGAAGTGTTATGCATTCCTCGTCTACGATTCGAATGGATGTAAATGCGACACTTCCTTGCTAGGAATTAGCGTTTGCAGATGTCTACGTATCGAAGCAATACAGTTCAAATGCTTCTTAAAACGAGATATCCAACCTCATATGTATGTTTCATGGTAAGATATAATATGATTTGCGAAGTATCACGTATTCCTCGTCTACACTTCAAATGAATGTAAATGCGACTCTTCCTTGCAAGGAAATAGCGTTTGCAGATGTCCACGTATCGAAGCAATAGAGTTCAAATGCTTCCTAAAACGCGATATCGCATCTCAATTCTATGTTTCATGGTAAGATATAACATGATTTGCGAAGTGTTATGTATTCCTTGTCTACACTTCAAATGAATGTGAATGCGATACTTCCTCGCTAGGAAATAGCGTTTGCAGATGTCTACGTATCGTAGCAATAGATTTCTAAAGCTTCTTAAAACGCGATATCGCATCTCATTTCTATGTTTCATGGTAAGATATAATATGATTTGCGAAGTGTTATGTATTCCTCGTCTACACTTCAAATGAATGTAAATGCGACACTTCCTTGCAAGGATATAGCGATTGCAGATATCTACGTATCGTAGCAATAGAGTTCATATGATACTTAAAACGTGATATCGCATCTCATTTCTATTTTTCATGGTGAGATATAACATGATTTGCGAAGTGTTATGTATTACTCGTCTACACTTCAAATGAATGTGAATGCGATACTTCCTCGCTAGGAAATAGCGTTTGCAGATGTCTACGTATCGTAGCAACAGCTTTCTAATGCTACTCAAAACGCGATATCGAATCTCATTTCTATGTTCCATGGTAAGATATAATATGATTTGCGACGTGTCATGTATTCCTCGTCTACACTACAAATGAATGTAAATGCGACACTTCCTTGCAAGGAATCAGCGTTTGCAGATGTCTACGTATCGAAGCAATAGAGTTCAAATGCTTCTTAAAACGCGATATCGCATCTCATCTCTATGTTTCATGGTAAGATATAATATGATTTGCGAAGTATCATGTATTCCTCGTCTACACTCCAAATGAATGTAAATGCTACTCTTCCTTGCAAGGAAATAGCGTTTGCAGATGTCTACGTATCGAAGCAATAGAGTTCAAATGCTTCCTAAAACGAGATATTGCATCTCATATATATCTTTCATGATAAGATATAATATTCATTGCGAAGTGTTATGCATTCCTCGTCTACGATTCAAATGGATGTAAATGCGACACTTCCTTGCTAGGAATTAGCGTTTGCAGATGTCTACGTATCGAAGCAATACAGTTCAAATGCTTCTTAAAACGAGATATTCAATCTCATATCTATGTTTCCTGATAAGATGTAATATTCATTGCGAAGTGTTATGCATTCCTCGACTACGATTCAAATGAATGTAAATGCGACACTTCCTTGCAAGGAAATAGCGTTTGCAGATGTCTACGTCTCGTAGCAATAGAGTTCATATGTTTTTAAAACGCGATATCGCATCTCAATTCTATGTTTCATGGTAAGATATAACATGATTTGCGAAGTATCATGTATTCCTTGTCTACACTTCAAATGAATGTGAATGCGATACTTCCTCGCCAGGAAATAGCGTCTGCAGATGTCTAGGTATCGTAGCAATAGAGTTCTAATGCTACTTAAAACGCGATATCGCATCTCATTTCTATGTTTCATGGTAAGATGTAATATTATTTGCGAAGTGTTATGTATTCCTCGCCTATACTTCAAATGAATGTAAATGCGAGACTTCTTTGCTAGGAAATAGCGTTTGCAAATGTCAACGTATCGTAGCAATAGAGTTCTAATGCTTCTTAAAACGCGATATCGCATCTCATTTCTATGTTTCATGGTAAGATATAATATGATTTGCGAAGTGTGATGTATTCCTCGTCTACACTTCAAATGAATGTAAATGCGACACTTCCTTGCAAGGAAATAGCGATTGCAGATGTCTACGTCTCGTAGCAATAGAGTTCATATGTTCTTAAATCGCGATATCGCATCTCAATTCTATGTTTCATGGTAAGATATAACATGATTTGCGAAGTGTTATGTATTCCTTGTCTACACTTCAAATGAATGTGAATGCGATACTTCCTCGCTAGGAAATAGCGTTTGCAGATGTCTACGTATCGTAGCAATAGATTGCTAAAGCTTCTTAAAACGCGATATCGCATCTCATTTCTATGTTTCATGGTAAGATATAATATGATTTGCGAAGTGTTATGTATTCCTCGTCTACACTTCAAATGAATGTAAATGCGACACTTCCTTGCAAGGATATAGCGATTGCAGATATCTACGTATCGTAGCAATAGAGTTCATATGATACTTAAAACGTGATATCGCATCTCATTTCTATTTTTCATGGTGAGATATAACATGATTTGCGAAGTGTTATGTATTACTCGTCTACACTTTCAATGAATGTGAATGCGATACTTCCTCGCTAGGAAATAGCGTTTGCAGATGTCTACGTATCGTAGCAACAGCTTTCTAATGCTACTCAAAACGCGATATCGAATCTCATTTCTATGTTCCATGGTAAGATATAATATGATTTGCGACGTGTCATGTATTCCTCGTCTACACTACAAATGAATGTAAATGCGACACTTCCTTGCAAGGAATCAGCGTTTGCAGATGTCTACGTATCGAAGCAATAGAGTTCAAATGCTTCTTAAAACGCGATATCGCATCTCATCTCTATGTTTCATGGTAAGATATAATATGATTTGCGAAGTATCATGTATTCCTCGTCTACACTCCAAATGAATGTAAATGCTACTCTTCCTTGCAAGGAAATAGCGTTTGCAGATGTCTACGTATCGAAGCAATAGAGTTCAAATGCTTCCTAAAACGAGATATTGCATCTCATATATATCTTTCATGATAAGATATAATATTCATTGCGAAGTGTTATGCATTCCTCGTCTACGATTCAAATGGATGTAAATGCGACACTTCCTTGCTAGGAATTAGCGTTTGCAGATGTCTACGTATCGAAGCAATACAGTTCAAATGCTTCTTAAAACGAGATATTCAATCTCATATCTATGTTTCCTGATAAGATGTAATATTCATTGCGAAGTGTTATGCATTCCTCGACTACGATTCAAATGAATGTAAATGCGACACTTCCTTGCAAGGAAATAGCGTTTGCAGATGTCTACGTCTCGTAGCAATAGAGTTCATATGTTTTTAAAACGCGATATCGCATCTCAATTCTATGTTTCATGGTAAGATATAACATGATTTGCGAAGTGTTATGTATTCCTTGTCTACACTTCAAATGAATGTGAATGCGATACTTCCTCGCCAGGAAATAGCGTCTGCAGATATCTAGGCATCGTAGCAATAGAGTTCTAATGCTTCATATAACGCGATATCGCATCTCATTTCTATGTTTCATGGTATGATATAATATGATTTGCGAAGTGTGATGTATTCCTCGTCTACACTTCAAATGAATGTAAATGCGACACTTCCTTGCAAGGAAACAGCTTTTGCAGATGTCTACGGATCGAAGCAATAGAGTTCAAATGCTTCCTAAAACGAGATATTGCATCTCATATATGTCTTTCATGATAAGATATAATATTCATTGCGAAGTGTTATGCATTCCTCGTCTACGATTCGAATGGATGTAAATGCGACACTTCCTTGCTAGGAATTAGCGTTTGCAGATGTCTACGTATCGAAGCAATACAGTTCAAATGCTTCTTAAAACGAGATATCCAACCTCATATGTATGTTTCATGGTAAGATATAATATGATTTGCGAAGTATCACGTATTCCTCGTCTACACTTCAAATGAATGTAAATGCGACTCTTCCTTGCAAGGAAATAGCGTTTGCAGATGTCCACGTATCGAAGCAATAGAGTTCAAATGCTTCCTAAAACGCGATATCGCATCTCATTTCTATGTTTCATGGTAAGATATAATATGATTTGCGAAGTGTTATCCATTCCTCGTCTACACATCAACTAAATGTAAATGCGCACTTCCTTGCAAGGAAGTAGCGTTCGCAGATGTCAACGTATCGTAGCAATAGAGTTCTTATGATTCTTAAAACGCGATATCGCATCTCATTTCTATGTTTCATGGTAAGATATAATATGATTTGCGAAGTGTTATGTATTCCTCGTCTACACTTCAAGTGAATGTAAATGCGACACTTCTTTGCAAGGAAATAGCGTTTGCAGATGTCTACGTATCGTAGCAATAGAGTTCCTATGATTCTTAAAACGCGATATCGCATCTCATTTCTATGGTTCATGGTAAGATATAATATGATTTGCGAAGTGTTATGTATTCCTCGTCTACACTTCAAATGAATGTAAATGCGACACTTCCTTGCAAGGAAATAGCGTATGCAAATGTCTACCTATTGTAGCAGTAGTGTTCTAATGCTTCTTAGAACGCGATGTCGCATCTCATTTCTATGTTTCATGGTAAGATATAATATGATTTGCGAAGTGTTATGTATTCCTCGTCTACACTTCAAATGAATGTAAATGCGACACTTCCTTGCAAGGAAATAGCGTTTGCAGATGTCTACGTATCGAAGCAATAGAGTTCAAATGCTTCTTAAAACGAGATATTGCATCTCATATCTATGTTTCATGATAAGATATAATATTCATTGCGAAGTGTTATGCATTCCTCGCCTACGATTCAAATGAATGTAAATGCGACACTTCCTTGCTAGGAAATAGCGATTGCAGATGTCTACGTATCGTAGCAATAGAGTTCTAATGCTTCTTAAAACGCGATATCGCATCTCATTTCTATGTTTCATGGTAAGATGTAATATTATTTGCGAAGTGTTATGTATTCCTCGCCTATACTTCAAATGAATGTAAATGCGAGACTTCTTTGCTAGGAAATAGCGTTTGCAAATGTCTACCTATCGTAGCAATAGTGTTCTAATGCTTCTTAAAACGCGATATCGTATCTCAATTCTATGTTTCATGGTAAGATATAATATGATTTGCGAAGTGTTATGTATTCTTCGTCTACACATCAACTAAATGTAAATGCGCACTTCCTTGCAAGGAAATAGCGTTTGCAGATGTCAACGTATCGTAGCAATAGAGTTCTTATGATTCTTAAAACGCGATATCGCATCTCATTTCTATGGTTCATGGTAAGATATAATATGATTTGCGAAGAGTTATGTAATCCTCGTCTACACTTCAAATGAATGTAAATGCGTCACTTCCTTGCTAGGAAATAGCGTTTGCAGATGTCTACGTATCGAAGCAATAGAGTTCAAATGCTTCTTAAAACGAGATATTGCATCTCATATCTATGTTTCCTGATAAGATATAATATTCATTGCGATGTGTTATGCATTCCTCGTCTACGATTCAAATGAATGTAAATGCGACACTTCCTTGCGAGGAAATAGCGTTTGCAGATGTCTAGGTATCGTAGCAATAGAGTTCTTATGATTCTTAAAACGCGATATCGCAACTCATTTCTATGTTTCATGGTAAGATATAATATGATTTGCGAAGTATCATGTATTCCTTGTCTACACTTCAAATGAATGTGAATGCGATACTTCCTCGCTAGGAAATAGCGTTTGCAGATGTCTACGTATCGTAGCAATAGCTTTCTAATGCTTCTTAAAACGCGATATCGAATCTCATTTCTATGTTTCATAGTAAGATATAATATGATTTGCGAAGTGTTATGTATTCCTCGTCTACACTTCAAATGAATGTAAATGCGACACTTCCTTGCTAGGAAATAGCGTCTGCAGATGTCTAGGTATCGTAGCAATAGAGTTCAAATGCTTCTTAAAACAAGATATCGCATCTCAATTCTATGTTTCATGATAGGATGTAATATTCATTGCGAAGTGTTATGTATTCCTCGCCTACACTTCAAATGAATGTAAATGCGACACTTCCTTGCTAGGAAATAGCGATTGCAGATGTCTACGTATCGTAGCAATAGAGTTCATATGATACTTTAAACGCGATATCGCATCTCATTTCTATGTTTCATGGTGAGATATAACATGTTTTGCGAAGTGTTATGTATTACTCGTCTACACTTCAAATGAATGTGAATGCGATACTTCCTCGCTAGGAAATAGCGTTTGCAGATATCTACGTATCGTAGCAACAGCTTTCTAATGCTACTCAAAACGCGATATCGAATCTCATTTCTATGTTTCATGGTAAGATATAATATGATTTGCGGCGTGTCATGTATTCCTCGTCTACACTACAAATGAATGTAAATGCGACACTTCCTTGTAAGGAAATAGCGTTTGCAGATGTCTACGTATCGAAGCAATAGAGTTCAAATTCTTCTTAAAACGCGATATCGCATCTCATCTCTATGTTTCATGGTAAGATATAATATGATTTGCGAAGTATCATGTATTCCTCGTCTACTTTCCAAATGAATGTAAATGCGACTCTTCCTTGCAAGGAAATAGCGTTTGCAGATGTCTACGTATCGAAGCAATAGAGTTCAAATGCTTCCTAAAACGAGATATTGCATCTCATATCTATGTTTTATGATAAGATATAATATTCATTGCGAAGTGTTATGCATTCCTCGTCTACGATTCAAATGGATGTAAATGCGACTCTTCCTTGCAAGGAAATAGCGTTAGCAGATGTCTACGTATCGAAGCAATAGAGTTCAAATGCTTCCTAAAACGAGATATTGCATCTCATATCTATCTTTCATGATAAGATATAATATTCATTGCGAAGTGTTATGCATTCCTCGTCTACACTTCAAATGAATGTAAATGCGACACTTCCTTGCAAGGAAATAGCGATTGCAGATGTCTACGTATCGTAGCAATAGAGTTCATATGATACTTTAAACGCGATATCGCATCTCATTTCTATGTTTCATGGTAAGATATAATATGATTTGCGAAGTATTGTGTATTCCTCGTCTACACTTCAAATGAATGTGAATGCGACACTTCCTCGATAGGAAATGGCGTTTGCAGATGTCTACGTATCGTAGCAATAGATTTCTAATGCTTCTTAAAACGCGATATCGCATCTCATTTCTATGTTTCATGGTAAGATATAATATGATTTGCGAAGTGTTATGTATTCCTCTTCTACACTTCAAATGAATGTAAATGCGACACTTCCTTGCAAGGAAATAGCGTTTGCAGATTTCTACGTATCGTAGCAATAGAGTTCTTATGATTCTTAAAACGCGATATCGCATATCATTTCTATGTTTCATGGTAAGATATAATATGATTTGCGAAGTATTGTGTATTCCTCATCTACACTTCAAATGAATGTGAATGCGACATTTCCTCGCTAGGAAATGGCGTTTGCAGATGTCTACGTATCGTAGCAATAGATTTCTAATGCTTCTTAAAACGCGATATCGCATCTCATTTCTATGTTTCATGGTAAGATATAATATGATTTGCGAAGTGTTATGTATTCCTCGTCTACACTTCAAATGAATGTAAATGCGACACTTCCTTGCAAGGAAATAGCGATTGCAGATGTCTACGTATCGTAGCAATAGAGTTCATATGATACTTAAAACGTGATATCGCATCTCATTTCTATTTTTCATGGTGAGATATAACATGATTTGCGAAGTGTTATGTATTACTCGTCTACACTTCAAATGAATGTGAATGCGATACTTCCTCGCTAGGAAATAGCGTTTTCAGATGTCTACGTATCGTAGCAACAGCTTTCTAATGCTACTCAAAACGCGATATCGAATCTCATTTCTATGTTTCATGCTAAGATATAATATGATTTGCGACGTGTCATGTATTCCTCGTCTACACTACAAATGAATGTAAATGCGACACTTCCTTGCAAGGAAACAGCGTTAGCAGATGTCTACGTATCGAAGCAATAGAGTTCTTATGATTCTTAAAACGCGATATCGCATCTCATTTCTATGTTTCATGGTAAGATATAATATGATTTGCGAAGTATTATGTATTCCTCGTCTACGATTCAAATGAATGTAAATGCGACACTTCCTTGCTAGGAAATAGCGATTGCAGAAGTCTACGTATCGTAGCAATAGAGTTCTAATGCTTCTTAAAACGCGATATCGCATGTCATTTCTATGTTTCATGGTAAGATGTAATATTATTTGCGAAGTGTTACGTATTCCTCGCCTATACTTCAAATGAATGTAAATGCGAGACTTCTTTGCTAGGAAATAGCGTTTGCAAATGTCTACCTATCGTAGCAATAGTGTTCTAATGCTTCTTAAAACGCGATATGGTATCTCATTTCTATGTTTCATGGTAAGATATAATATGATTTGCGAAGTGTTATGTATTCCTCGTCTACACATCAACTAAATGTAAATGTGCACTTCCTTGCAAGGAAATAGCGTTTGGAGATGTCAACGTATCGTAGCAATAGAGTTCTCATGATTCTTAAAACGCGATATCGCATCTCATTTCTATGTTTCATGGTAAGATATAATATGATTTGCGAAGTGTTATGTAATCCTCGTCTACACTTCAAATGAATGTAAATGCGACACTTCCTTGCTAGGAAATAGCGTTTGCAGATGTCTACGTATCGAAGCAATAGAGTTCAAATGCTTCTTAAAACGAGATATTGCATCTCATATCTATGTTTCCTGATAAGATATAATATTCATTGCGATGTGTTATGCATTCCTCGTCTACGATTCAAATGAATGTAAATGCGACACTTCCATGCGAGGAAATAGCGTTTGCAGATGTCTAGGTATCGTAGCAATAGAGTTCTTATGATTCTTAAAACGCGATATCGCATCTCATTTCTATGTTTCATGGTAAGATATAATATGATTTGCGAAGTGTTATGTATTCCTCGTCTGCGATTCAAATGAATGTAAATGCGACACTTCCTTGCTAGGAAATAGCGATTGCAGAAGTCTACGTATCGTAGCAATAGAGTTCTAATGCTTCTTAAAACGCGATATCGCATGTCATTTCTATGTTTCATGGTAAGATGTAATATTATTTGAGAAGTGTTATGTATTCCTCGCCTATACTTCAAATGAATGTAAATGCGAGACTTCTTTGCTAGGAAATAGCGTTTGCAAATGTCTACCTATCGTAGTAATAGTGTTCTAATGCTTCTTAAAACGCGATATCGTATCTCATTTCTATGTTTCATGGTAAGATATAATATGATTTGCGAAATGTTATGTATTCCTCGTCTGCACATCAACTAAATGTAAATGCGCACTTCCTTGCAAGGAAATAGCGTTTGCAGATGTCAACGTATCGTAGCAATAGAGTACTTATGATTCTTAAAACGCGATATCGCATCTCATTTCTATGTTTCATGGTAAGATATAATATGATTTGCGAAGTGTTATGTAATCCTCGTCTACACTTCAAATGAATGTAAATGCGACTCTTCCTTGCTAGGAAATAGCGTTTGCAGATGTCTACGTATCGAAGCAATAGAGTTCAAATGCTTCTTAAAACGAGATATTGCATCTCATATCTATGTTTCCTGATAAGATATAATATTCATTGCGATGTATTATGCATTCCTCGTCTACGATTCAAATGAATGTAAATGCGACACTTCCTTGCAAGGAAATAGCGTTTGCAGATGTCTACGTATCGTAGCAATAGAGTTCAAATGCTTCTTAAAACGCGATATCGCATCTCATTTCTATGTTTCATGGTAAGATGTAATATGATTTGCGAAGTGTTATGTATTCCTCGTCTACACTTCAAATGAATGTAAATGCGACACTTCCTTGCTAGGAAATAGCATCTGCAGATGTCTAGGTATCGTAGCAATAGAGTTCTAATGCTTCTTAAAACGCGATATCGCATCTCATTTCTATGTTTCATGGTAAGATATAATATGATTTGCGAAGTATCATGTATTCCTCGTCTACACTTCAAATGAATGTAAATGCGACACTTCCTTGCTAGGAAATAGCATCTGCAGATGTCTAGGTATCGTAGCAATAGAGTTCTAATGCTTCTTAAAACGCGATATCGCATCTCATTTCTATGTTTCATGGTAAGATATAATATGATTTGCGAAGTATCATGTATTCCTCGTCTACACTTCAAATGAATGTAAATGCGACATTTCCTTGCTAGGAAATAGCATCTGCAGATGTCTAGGTATCGTAGCAATAGAGTTCTAATGCTTCTTAAAACGCAATATCGCATCTCATTTCTATGTTTCATGGTAAGATATAATATGATTTGCGAATTATCATGTATTCCTCGTCTACACTTCAAATGAATGTAAATGCGACACTTCCTTGCTAGAAAATAGCATCTGCAGATGTCTAGGTATCGTAGCAATAGAGTTCTAATGCTTCTTAAAACGCGATAACGCATCTCATTTCTATGTTTCATGGTAAGATGTAATATGATTTGCGAAGTGTTATGTATTCCTCGTCTACACATCAACTAAATGTAAATGTGCACTTCCTTGCAAGGAAATAGCGTTTGGAGATGTCAACGTATCGTAGCAATAGAGTTCTTATGATTCTTAAAACGCGATATCGCATCTCATTTCTATGTTTCATGGTAAGATATAGTATGATTTGCGAAGTGTTATGTAATCCTCGTCTACACTTCAAATGAATGTAAATGCGACACTTCCTTGCTAGGAAATAGCGTTTGCAGATGTCTACGTATCGAAGCAATAGAGTTCAAATGCTTCTTAAAACGAGATATTGCATCTCATATCTATGTTTCCTGATAAGATATAATATTCATTGCGATGTGTTATGCATTCCTCGTCTACGATTCAAATGAATGTAAATGCGACACTTCCATGCGAGGAAATAGCGTTTGCAGATGTCTAGGTATCGTAGCAATAGAGTTCTTATGATTCTTAAAACGCGATATCGCATCTCATTTCTATGTTTCATGGTAAGATATAATATGATTTGCGAAGTGTTATGTATTCCTCGTCTACGATTCAAATGAATGTAAATGCGACACTTCCTTGCTAGGAAATAGCGATTGCAGAAGTCTACGTATCGTAGCAATAGAGTTCTAATGCTTCTTAAAACGCGATATCGCATGTCATTTCTATGTTTCATGGTAAGATGTAATATTATTTGAGAAGTGTTATGTATTCCTCGCCTATACTTCAAATGAATGTAAATGCGAGACTTCTTTGCTAGGAAATAGCGTTTGCAAATGTCTACCTATCGTAGCAAT
This sequence comes from Xylocopa sonorina, assembly GCF_050948175.1. Classification (NCBI taxonomy): domain Eukaryota; kingdom Metazoa; phylum Arthropoda; class Insecta; order Hymenoptera; family Apidae; genus Xylocopa; species Xylocopa sonorina. The sequence continues at coordinate 1,973,714 of NW_027490103.1, read as the reverse complement.
AGTGTTCTAATGCTTCTTAAAACGCGATATCGCATCTCATTTCTATGTTTCATGGTAAGATATAATATGATTTGCGAAGTATCATGTATTCCTCGTCTACACTTCAAATGAATGTAAATGCGACACTTCCTTGCTAGGAAATAGCATCTGCAGATGTCTAGGTATCGTAGCAATAGAGTTCTAATGCTTCTTAAAACGCGATATCGCATCTCATTTCTATGTTTCATGGTAAGATATAATATGATTTGCGAAGTATTGTGTATTCCTCATCTACACTTCAAATGAATGTGAATGCGACATTTCCTCGCTAGGAAATGGCGTTTGCAGATGTCTACGTATCGTAGCAATAGATTTCTAATGCTTCTTAAAACGCGATATCGCATCTCATTTCTATGTTTCATGGTAAGATATAATATGATTTGCGAAGTGTTATGTATTCCTCGTCTACACTTCAAATGAATGTAAATGCGACACTTCCTTGCAAGGAAATAGCGATTGCAGATGTCTACGTATCGTAGCAATAGAGTTCATATGATACTTAAAACGTGATATCGCATCTCATTTCTATTTTTCATGGTGAGATATAACATGATTTGCGAAGTGTTATGTATTACTCGTCTACACTTCAAATGAATGTGAATGCGATACTTCCTCGCTAGGAAATAGCGTTTTCAGATGTCTACGTATCGTAGCAACAGCTTTCTAATGCTACTCAAAACGCGATATCGAATCTCATTTCTATGTTTCATGCTAAGATATAATATGATTTGCGACGTGTCATGTATTCCTCGTCTACACTACAAATGAATGTAAATGCGACACTTCCTTGCAAGGAAACAGCGTTAGCAGATGTCTACGTATCGAAGCAATAGAGTTCTTATGATTCTTAAAACGCGATATCGCATCTCATTTCTATGTTTCATGGTAAGATATAATATGATTTGCGAAGTATTATGTATTCCTCGTCTACGATTCAAATGAATGTAAATGCGACACTTCCTTGCTAGGAAATAGCGATTGCAGAAGTCTACGTATCGTAGCAATAGAGTTCTAATGCTTCTTAAAACGCGATATCGCATGTCATTTCTATGTTTCATGGTAAGATGTAATATTATTTGCGAAGTGTTACGTATTCCTCGCCTATACTTCAAATGAATGTAAATGCGAGACTTCTTTGCTAGGAAATAGCGTTTGCAAATGTCTACCTATCGTAGCAATAGTGTTCTAATGCTTCTTAAAACGCGATATGGTATCTCATTTCTATGTTTCATGGTAAGATATAATATGATTTGCGAAGTGTTATGTATTCCTCGTCTACACATCAACTAAATGTAAATGTGCACTTCCTTGCAAGGAAATAGCGTTTGGAGATGTCAACGTATCGTAGCAATAGAGTTCTCATGATTCTTAAAACGCGATATCGCATCTCATTTCTATGTTTCATGGTAAGATATAATATGATTTGCGAAGTGTTATGTAATCCTCGTCTACACTTCAAATGAATGTAAATGCGACACTTCCTTGCTAGGAAATAGCGTTTGCAGATGTCTACGTATCGAAGCAATAGAGTTCAAATGCTTCTTAAAACGAGATATTGCATCTCATATCTATGTTTCCTGATAAGATATAATATTCATTGCGATGTGTTATGCATTCCTCGTCTACGATTCAAATGAATGTAAATGCGACACTTCCATGCGAGGAAATAGCGTTTGCAGATGTCTAGGTATCGTAGCAATAGAGTTCTTATGATTCTTAAAACGCGATATCGCATCTCATTTCTATGTTTCATGGTAAGATATAATATGATTTGCGAAGTGTTATGTATTCCTCGTCTGCGATTCAAATGAATGTAAATGCGACACTTCCTTGCTAGGAAATAGCGATTGCAGAAGTCTACGTATCGTAGCAATAGAGTTCTAATGCTTCTTAAAACGCGATATCGCATGTCATTTCTATGTTTCATGGTAAGATGTAATATTATTTGAGAAGTGTTATGTATTCCTCGCCTATACTTCAAATGAATGTAAATGCGAGACTTCTTTGCTAGGAAATAGCGTTTGCAAATGTCTACCTATCGTAGTAATAGTGTTCTAATGCTTCTTAAAACGCGATATCGTATCTCATTTCTATGTTTCATGGTAAGATATAATATGATTTGCGAAATGTTATGTATTCCTCGTCTGCACATCAACTAAATGTAAATGCGCACTTCCTTGCAAGGAAATAGCGTTTGCAGATGTCAACGTATCGTAGCAATAGAGTACTTATGATTCTTAAAACGCGATATCGCATCTCATTTCTATGTTTCATGGTAAGATATAATATGATTTGCGAAGTGTTATGTAATCCTCGTCTACACTTCAAATGAATGTAAATGCGACTCTTCCTTGCTAGGAAATAGCGTTTGCAGATGTCTACGTATCGAAGCAATAGAGTTCAAATGCTTCTTAAAACGAGATATTGCATCTCATATCTATGTTTCCTGATAAGATATAATATTCATTGCGATGTATTATGCATTCCTCGTCTACGATTCAAATGAATGTAAATGCGACACTTCCTTGCAAGGAAATATCGTTTGCAGATGTCTACGTATCGTAGCAATAGAGTTCTTATGATTCTTAAAACGCGATATCCCATCTCATTTCTATGTTTCATGGTAAGATGTAATATTATTTGCGAAGTGTTATGTATTCCTCGCATATACTTCAAATGAATGTAAATGCGAGACTTCTTTGCTAGGAAATAGCGTTTGCAAATGTCAACGTATCGTAGCAATAGAGTTCCAATGCTTCTTAAAACGCGATATCGCATCTCATTTCTATGTTTCATGGTAAGATATAATATGATTTGCGAAGTGTGATGTATTCCTCGTCTACACTTCAAATGAATGTAAATGCGACACTTCCTTGCAAGGAAATAGCGATTGCAGATGTCTACGTCTCGTAGCAATAGAGTTCATATGTTCTTAAACCGCGATATCGCATCTCAATTCTATGTTTCATGGTAAGATATAACATGATTTGCGAAGTGTTATGTGTTCCTTGTCTACACTTCAAATGAATGTGAATGCGATACTTCCTCGCTAGGAAATAGCGTTTGCAGATGTCTACGTATCGTAGCAATAGATTTCTAAAGCTTCTTAAAACGCGATATCGCATCTCATTTCTATGTTTCATGGTAAGATATAACATGATTTGCGAAGTGTTATGTATTACTCGTCTACACTTCAAATGAATGTGAATGCGATACTTCCTCGCTAGGAAATAGCGTTTGCAGATGTCTACGTATCGTAGCAACAGCTTTCTAATGCTACTCAAAACGCGATATCGAATCTCATTTCTATGTTCCATGGTAAGATATAATATGATTTGCGACGTGTCATGTATTCCTCGTCTACACTACAAATGAATGTAAATGCGACACTTCCTTGCTAGGAAATAGCGTCTGCAGATGTCTAGGTATCGTAGCAATAGAGTTCTAATACTTTTTAAAACGCGATATCGCATCTCAATTCTATGTTTCATGGTAAGATATAATATGTTTTGCGAAGTGTTATGTATTCCTCGTCTACACTTCAAATGAATGTAAATGCGACACTTCCTTGCAAGGAAATAGCGATTGCAGATGTCTACGTCTCGTAGCAATAGAGTTCATATGATTCTTAAAACGCGATATCGCATCTCATTTCTATGTTTCATGGTAAGATATAATATGATTTGCGAAGTATCATGTATTCCTCGTCTACATTTCAAATGAATGTAAATGCGACACTTCCTTGCTAGGAAATAGCGTCTCCAGATTTCTAGGTATCGTAGCAATAGAGTCCTAATGCTTCTTAAAACGCGATATCGCATCTCATTTCTGTGTTTCATGGTAAGACATAATATGATTTGCGAAGTGTTATGTATTCCTCGTCTACACTTCAAATGAATGTAAATGCGACACTTCCTTGCAAGGAAATAGCGTTTGCAGAAGTCTACGTATCGTAGCAATAGAGTTCTAATGCTTCTTAAAACGCGATATCGCATCTCATTTCCATGTTTCATGGTAAGATATAATATGATTTGCGAAGTGTTATGTGTTCCTCGTCTACGATTCAAATGAATGTCAATGCGACACTTCCTTGCTAGGAAATAGCGATTGCAGAAGTCTACGTATCGTAGCAATAGAGTTCTAATGCTTCTTAAAACGCGATATCGCATGTCATTTCTATGTTTCATGGTAAGATGTAATATTATTTGCGAAGTGTTATGTATTCCTCGCCTATACTTCAAATGAATGTAAATGCGAGACTTCTTTGCTAGGAAATAGCGTTTGCAAATATCTACCTATCGTAGCAATAGTGTTCTAATGCTTCTTAAAACGCGATATCGTATCTCATTTCTATGTTTCATGGTAAGATATAATATGATTTGCGAAGTGTTATGTATTCCTCGTCTGCACATCAACTAAATGTAAATGCGCACTTCCTCGCAAGGAAATAGCGTTTGCAGATGTCAACGTATCGTAGCAATAGTGTTCTTATGATTCTTAAAACGCGATATCGCATCTCATTTCTATGTATCATGGTAAGATATAATATGATTTGCGAAGTGTTATGTAATCCTCGTCTACACTTCAAATGAATGTAAATGCGACACTTCCTTGCTAGGAAATAGCGTTTGCAGATGTCTACGTATCGAAGCAATAGAGTTCAAATGCTTCTTAAAACGATATATTGCATCTCATATCTATGTTTCCTGATAAGATATAATATTCATTGCGATGTATTATGCATTCCTCGTCTACGATTCAAATGAATGTAAATGCGACACTTCCTTGCGAGGAAATAGCGTTTGCAGAAGTCTAGGTATCGTAGCAATAGGGTTCTTATGATTCTTAAATGCGATACCGCATCTCATTTCTATGTTTCATGGTAAGCTATAATATGATTTGCGAAGTATCATGTATTCCTCGTCTACACTTCAAATGAATGTAAATGCGACACTTCCTTGCTAGGAAATAGCATCTGCAGATGTCTAGGTATCGTAGCAATAGAGTTCTAATGCTTCTTAAAACGCAATATCGCATCTCATTTCTATGTTTCATGGTAAGATATAATATGATTTGCGAAGTATCATGTATTCCTCGTCTACACTTCAAATGAATGTAAATGCGACACTTCCTTGCTAGAAAATAGCATCTGCAGATGTCTAGGTATCGTAGCAATAGAGTTCTAATGCTTCTTAAAACGCGATAACGCATCTCATTTCTATGTTTCATGGTAAGATATAATATGATTTGCGAAGTGTTATGTATTCCTCGTCTACACTTCAAATGAATGTAAATGCGACACTTCCTTGCTAGGAAATAGCGTCTGCAGATGTCTAGGTATCGAAGCAATAGAGTTCAAATGCTTCTTAAAACGAGATATTGCATCTCATATCTATGTTTCCTGATAAGATATAATATTCATTGCGATGTGTTATGCATTCCTCGTCTACGATTCAAATGAATGTAAATGCGACACTTCCATGCGAGGAAATAGCGTTTGCAGATGTCTAGGTATCGTAGCAATAGAGTTCTTATGATTCTTAGAACGCGATATCGCATCTCATTTCTATGTTTCATGGTAAGATATAATATGATTTGCGAAGTGTTATGTATTCCTCGTCTACGATTCAAATGAATGTAAATGCGACACTTCCTTGCTAGGAAATAGCGATTGCAGAAGTCTACGTATCGTAGCAATAGAGTTCTAATGCTTCTTAAAACGCGATATCGCATGTCATTTCTATGTTTCATGGTAAGATGTAATATTATTTGAGAAGTGTTATGTATTCCTCGACCATACTTCAAATGAATGTAAATGCGAGACTTCTTTGCTAGGAAATAGCGTTTGCAAATGTCTACCTATCGTAGCAATAGTGTTCTAATGCTTCTTAAAACGCGATATCGTATCTCATTTCTATGTTTCATGGTAAGATATAATATGATTTGCGAAATGTTATGTATTCCTCGTCTACACATCAACTAAATGTAAATGCGCACTTCCTTGCAAGGAAATAGCGTTTGCAGATGTCAACGTATCGTAGCAATAGAGTACTTATGATTCTTAAAACGCGATATCGCATCTCATTTCTATGTTTCATGGTAAGATATAATATGATTTGCGAAGTGTTATGTAATCCTCGTCTACACTTCAAATGAATGTAAATGCGACACTTCCTTGCTAGAAAATAGCATCTGCAGATGTCTAGGTATCGTAGCAATAGAGTTCTAATGCTTCTTAAAACGCGATAACGCATCTCATTTCTATGTTTCATGGTAAGATATAATATGATTTGCGAAGTGTTATGTATTCCTCGCCTATACTTCAAATGAATGTAAATGCGAGACTTCTTTGCTAGGAAATAGCGTTTGCAAATGTCAACGTATCGTAGCAATAGAGTTCTAATGCTTCTTAAAACGCGATATCGTATCTCATTTCTATGTTTCATGGTAAGATATAATATGATTTGCGAAGTGTGATGTATTCCTCGTCTACACTTCAAATGAATGTAAATGCGACACTTCCTTGCAAGGAAATAGCGATTGCAGATGTCTACGTCTCGTAGCAATAGAGTTCATATGTTCTTAAAACGCGATATCGCATCTCAATTCTATGTTTCATGGTAAGATATAACATGATTTGCGAAGTGTTATGTATTCCTTGTCTACACTTCAAATGAATGTGAATGCGATACTTCCTCGCTAGGAAATAGCGTTTGCAGATGTCTACGTATCGTAGCAATAGATTTCTAAAGCTTCTTAAAACGCGATATCGCATCTCATTTCTATGTTTCATGGTAAGATATAATATGATTTGCGAAGTGTTATGTATTCCTCGTCTACACTTCAAATGAATGTAAATGCGACACTTCCTTGCAAGGATATAGCGATTGCAGATATCTACGTATCGTAGCAATAGAGTTCATATGATACTTAAAACGTGATATCGCATCTCATTTCTATTTTTCATGGTGAGATATAACATGATTTGCGAAGTGTTATGTATTACTCGTCTACACTTCAAATGAATGTGAATGCGATACTTCCTCGCTAGGAAATAGCGTTTGCAGATGTCTACGTATCGTAGCAACAGCTTTCTAATGCTACTCAAAACGCGATATCGAATCTCATTTCTATGTTCCATGGTAAGATATAATATGATTTGCGACGTGTCATGTATTCCTCGTCTACACTACAAATGAATGTAAATGCGACACTTCCTTGCAAGGAATCAGCGTTTGCAGATGTCTACGTATCGAAGCAATAGAGTTCAAATGCTTCTTAAAACGCGATATCGCATCTCATCTCTATGTTTCATGGTAAGATATAATATGATTTGCGAAGTATCATGTATTCCTCGTCTACACTCCAAATGAATGTAAATGCTACTCTTCCTTGCAAGGAAATAGCGTTTGCAGATGTCTACGTATCGAAGCAATAGAGTTCAAATGCTTCCTAAAACGAGATATTGCATCTCATATATATCTTTCATGATAAGATATAATATTCATTGCGAAGTGTTATGCATTCCTCGTCTACGATTCAAATGGATGTAAATGCGACACTTCCTTGCTAGGAATTAGCGTTTGCAGATGTCTACGTATCGAAGCAATACAGTTCAAATGCTTCTTAAAACGAGATATTCAATCTCATATCTATGTTTCCTGATAAGATGTAATATTCATTGCGAAGTGTTATGCATTCCTCGACTACGATTCAAATGAATGTAAATGCGACACTTCCTTGCAAGGAAATAGCGTTTGCAGATGTCTACGTCTCGTAGCAATAGAGTTCATATGTTTTTAAAACGCGATATCGCATCTCAATTCTATGTTTCATGGTAAGATATAACATGATTTGCGAAGTATCATGTATTCCTTGTCTACACTTCAAATGAATGTGAATGCGATACTTCCTCGCCAGGAAATAGCGTCTGCAGATGTCTAGGTATCGCAGCAATAGAGTTCTAATGCTACTTAAAACGCGATATCGCATCTCATTTCTATGTTTCATGGTAAGATGTAATATTATTTGCGAAGTGTTATGTATTCCTCGCCTATACTTCAAATGAATGTAAATGCGAGACTTCTTTGCTAGGAAATAGCGTTTGCAAATGTCAACGTATCGTAGCAATAGAGTTCTAATGCTTCTTAAAACGCGATATCGCATCTCATTTCTATGTTTCATGGTAAGATATAATATGATTTGCGAAGTGTGATGTATTCCTCGTCTACACTTCAAATGAATGTAAATGCGACACTTCCTTGCAAGGAAATAGCGATTGCAGATGTCTACGTCTCGTAGCAATAGAGTTCATATGTTCTTAAATCGCGATATCGCATCTCAATTCTATGTTTCATGGTAAGATATAACATGATTTGCGAAGTGTTATGTATTCCTTGTCTACACTTCAAATGAATGTGAATGCGATACTTCCTCGCTAGGAAATAGCGTTTGCAGATGTCTACGTATCGTAGCAATAGATTTCTAAAGCTTCTTAAAACGCGATATCGCATCTCATTTCTATGTTTCATGGTAAGATATAATATGATTTGCGAAGTGTTATGTAATCCTCGTCTACACTTCAAATGAATGTAAATGCGACACTTCCTTGCAAGGATATAGCGATTGCAGATATCTACGTATCGTAGCAATAGAGTTCATATGATACTTAAAACGTGATATCGCATCTCATTTCTATTTTTCATGGTGAGATATAACATGATTTGCGAAGTGTTATGTATTACTCGTCTACACTTTCAATGAATGTGAATGCGATACTTCCTCGCTAGGAAATAGCGTTTGCAGATGTGTACGTATCGTAGCAACAGCTTTCTAATGCTACTCAAAACGCGATATCGAATCTCATTTCTATGTTCCATGGTAAGATATAATATGATTTGCGACGTGTCATGTATTCCTCGTCTACACTACAAATGAATGTAAATGCGACACTTCCTTGCAAGGAATCAGCGTTTGCAGATGTCTACGTATCGAAGCAATAGAGTTCAAATGCTTCTTAAAACGCGATATCGCATCTCATCTCTATGTTTCATGGTAAGATATAATATGATTTGCGAAGTATCATGTATTCCTCGTCTACACTCCAAATGAATGTAAATGCTACTCTTCCTTGCAAGGAAATAGCGTTTGCAGATGTCTACGTATCGAAGCAATAGAGTTCAAATGCTTCCTAAAACGAGATATTGCATCTCATATATATCTTTCATGATAAGATATAATATTCATTGCGAAGTGTTATGCATTCCTCGTCTACGATTCAAATGGATGTAAATGCGAGACTTCTTTGCTAGGAAATAGCGTTTGCAAATGTCAACGTATCGTAGCAATAGAGTTCTAATGCTTCTTAAAACGCGATATCGCATCTCATTTCTATGTTTCATGGTAAGATATAATATGATTTGCGAAGTGTGATGTATTCCTCGTCTACACTTCAAATGAATGTAAATGCGACACTTCCTTGCAAGGAAATAGCGATTGCAGATGTCTACGTCTCGTAGCAATAGAGTTCATATGTTCTTAAATCGCGATATCGCATCTCAATTCTATGTTTCATGGTAAGATATAACATGATTTGCGAAGTGTTATGTATTCCTTGTCTACACTTCAAATGAATGTGAATGCGATACTTCCTCGCTAGGAAATAGCGTTTGCAGATGTCTACGTATCGTAGCAATAGATTTCTAAAGCTTCTTAAAACGCGATATCGCATCTCATTTCTATGTTTCATGGTAAGATATAATATGATTTGCGAAGTGTTATGTAATCCTCGTCTACACTTCAAATGAATGTAAATGCGACACTTCCTTGCAAGGATATAGCGATTGCAGATATCTACGTATCGTAGCAATAGAGTTCATATGATACTTAAAACGTGATATCGCATCTCATTTCTATTTTTCATGGTGAGATATAACATGATTTGCGAAGTGTTATGTATTACTCGTCTACACTTTCAATGAATGTGAATGCGATACTTCCTCGCTAGGAAATAGCGTTTGCAGATGTGTACGTATCGTAGCAACAGCTTTCTAATGCTACTCAAAACGCGATATCGAATCTCATTTCTATGTTCCATGGTAAGATATAATATGATTTGCGACGTGTCATGTATTCCTCGTCTACACTACAAATGAATGTAAATGCGACACTTCCTTGCAAGGAATCAGCGTTTGCAGATGTCTACGTATCGAAGCAATAGAGTTCAAATGCTTCTTAAAACGCGATATCGCATCTCATCTCTATGTTTCATGGTAAGATATAATATGATTTGCGAAGTATCATGTATTCCTCGTCTACACTCCAAATGAATGTAAATGCTACTCTTCCTTGCAAGGAAATAGCGTTTGCAGATGTCTACGTATCGAAGCAATAGAGTTCAAATGCTTCCTAAAACGAGATATTGCATCTCATATATATCTTTCATGATAAGATATAATATTCATTGCGAAGTGTTATGCATTCCTCGTCTACGATTCAAATGGATGTAAATGCGACACTTCCTTGCTAGGAATTAGCGTTTGCAGATGTCTACGTATCGAAGCAATACAGTTCAAATGCTTCTTAAAACGAGATATTCAATCTCATATCTATGTTTCCTGATAAGATGTAATATTCATTGCGAAGTGTTATGCATTCCTCGACTACGATTCAAATGAATGTAAATGCGACACTTCCTTGCAAGGAAATAGCGTTTGCAGATGTGTACGTCTCGTAGCAATAGAGTTCATATGTTTTTAAAACGCGATATCGCATCTCAATTCTATGTTTCATGGTAAGATATAACATGATTTGCGAAGTGTTATGTATTCCTTGTCTACACTTCAAATGAATGTGAATGCGATACTTCCTCGCCAGGAAATAGCGTCTGCAGATGTCTAGGCATCGTAGCAATAGAGTTCTAATGCTTCATATAACGCGATATCGCATCTCATTTCTATGTTTCATGGTATGATATAATATGATTTGCGAAGTGTGATGTATTCCTCGTCTACACTTCAAATGAATGTAAATGCGACACTTCCTTGCAAGGAAACAGCTTTTGCAGATGTCTACGGATCGAAGCAATAGAGTTCAAATGCTTCCTAAAACGAGATATTGCATCTCATATATGTCTTTCATGATAAGATATAATATTCATTGCGAAGTGTTATGCATTCCTCGTCTACGATTCGAATGGATGTAAATGCGACACTTCCTTGCTAGGAATTAGCGTTTGCAGATGTCTACGTATCGAAGCAATACAGTTCAAATGCTTCTTAAAACGAGATATCCAACCTCATATGTATGTTTCATGGTAAGATATAATATGATTTGCGAAGTATCACGTATTCCTCGTCTACACTTCAAATGAATGTAAATGCGACTCTTCCTTGCAAGGAAATAGCGTTTGCAGATGTCCACGTATCGAAGCAATAGAGTTCAAATGCTTCCTAAAACGCGATATCGCATCTCATTTCTATGTTTCATGGTAAGATGTAATATTATTTGCGAAGTGTTATGTATTCCTCGCCTATACTTCAAATGAATGTAAATGCGAGACTTCTTTGCTAGGAAATAGCGTTTGCAAATGTCTACCTATCGTAGCAATAGTGTTCTAATGCTTCTTAAAACGCGATATCGTATCTCAATTCTATGTTTCATGGTAAGATATAATATGATTTGCGAAGTGTTATGTATTCTTCGTCTACACATCAACTAAATGTAAATGCGCACTTCCTTGCAAGGAAATAGCGTTTGCAGATGTCAACGTATCGTAGCAATAGAGTTCTTATGATTCTTAAAACGCGATATCGCATCTCATTTCTATGGTTCATGGTAAGATATAATATGATTTGCGAAGAGTTATGTAATCCTCGTCTACACTTCAAATGAATGTAAATGCGTCACTTCCTTGCTAGGAAATAGCGTTTGCAGATGTCTACGTATCGAAGCAATAGAGTTCAAATGCTTCTTAAAACGAGATATTGCATCTCATATCTATGTTTCCTGATAAGATATAATATTCATTGCGATGTGTTATGCATTCCTCGTCTACGATTCAAATGAATGTAAATGCGACACTTCCTTGCGAGGAAATAGCGTTTGCAGATGTCTAGGTATCGTAGCAATAGAGTTCTTATGATTCTTAAAACGCGATATCGCAACTCATTTCTATGTTTCATGGTAAGATATAATATGATTTGCGAAGTATCATGTATTCCTTGTCTACACTTCAAATGAATGTGAATGCGATACTTCCTCGCTAGGAAATAGCGTTTGCAGATGTCTACGTATCGTAGCAATAGCTTTCTAATGCTTCTTAAAACGCGATATCGAATCTCATTTCTATGTTTCATAGTAAGATATAATATGATTTGCGAAGTGTTATGTATTCCTCGTCTACACTTCAAATGAATGTAAATGCGACACTTCCTTGCTAGGAAATAGCGTCTGCAGATGTCTAGGTATCGTAGCAATAGAGTTCAAATGCTTCTTAAAACAAGATATCGCATCTCAATTCTATGTTTCATGATAGGATGTAATATTCATTGCGAAGTGTTATGTATTCCTCGCCTACACTTCAAATGAATGTAAATGCGACACTTCCTTGCTAGGAAATAGCGTTTGCAGATGTCTACGTATCGAAGCAATAGAGTTCAAATGCTTCCTAAAACGAGATATTGCATCTCATATCTATGTTTCATGATAAGATATAATATTCATTGCGAAGTGTTATGCATTCCTCGTCTACGATTCAAATGGATGTAAATGCGACTCTTCCTTGCAAGGAAATAGCGTTAGCAGATGTCTACGTATCGAAGCAATAGAGTTCAAATGCTTCCTAAAACGAGATATTGCATCTCATATCTATCTTTCATGATAAGATATAATATTCATTGCGAAGTGTTATGCATTCCTCGTCTACACTTCAAATGAATGTAAATGCGACACTTCCTTGCAAGGAAATAGCGATTGCAGATGTCTACGTATCGTAGCAATAGAGTTCATATGATACTTTAAACGCGATATCGCATCTCATTTCTATGTTTCATGGTAAGATATAATATGATTTGCGAAGTATTGTGTATTCCTCGTCTACACTTCAAATGAATGTGAATGCGACACTTCCTCGATAGGAAATGGCGTTTGCAGATGTCTGCGTATCGTAGCAATAGATTTCTAATGCTTCTTAAAACGCGATATCGCATCTCATTTCTATGTTTCATGGTAAGATATAATATGATTTGCGAAGTGTTATGTATTCCTCTTCTACACTTCAAATGAATGTAAATGCGACACTTCCTTGCAAGGAAATAGCGTTTGCAGATTTCTACGTATCGTAGCAATAGAGTTCTTATGATTCTTAAAACGCGATATCGCATATCATTTCTATGTTTCATGGTAAGATATAATATGATTTGCGAAGTATTGTGTATTCCTCATCTACACTTCAAATGAATGTGAATGCGACATTTCCTCGCTAGGAAATGGCGTTTGCAGATGTCTACGTATCGTAGCAATAGATTTCTAATGCTTCTTAAAACGCGATATCGCATCTCATTTCTATGTTTCATGGTAAGATATAATATGATTTGCGAAGTGTTATGTATTCCTCGTCTACACTTCAAATGAATGTAAATGCGACACTTCCTTGCAAGGAAATAGCGATTGCAGATGTCTACGTATCGTAGCAATAGAGTTCATATGATACTTAAAACGTGATATCGCATCTCATTTCTATTTTTCATGGTGAGATATAACATGATTTGCGAAGTGTTATGTATTACTCGTCTACACTTCAAATGAATGTGAATGCGATACTTCCTCGCTAGGAAATAGCGTTTTCAGATGTCTACGTATCGTAGCAACAGCTTTCTAATGCTACTCAAAACGCGATATCGAATCTCATTTCTATGTTTCATGCTAAGATATAATATGATTTGCGACGTGTCATGTATTCCTCGTCTACACTACAAATGAATGTAAATGCGACACTTCCTTGCAAGGAAACAGCGTTAGCAGATGTCTACGTATCGAAGCAATAGAGTTCTTATGATTCTTAAAACGCGATATCGCATCTCATTTCTATGTTTCATGGTAAGATATAATATGATTTGCGAAGTATTATGTATTCCTCGTCTACGATTCAAATGAATGTAAATGCGACACTTCCTTGCTAGGAAATAGCGATTGCAGAAGTCTACGTATCGTAGCAATAGAGTTCTAATGCTTCTTAAAACGCGATATCGCATGTCATTTCTATGTTTCATGGTAAGATGTAATATTATTTGCGAAGTGTTACGTATTCCTCGCCTATACTTCAAATGAATGTAAATGCGAGACTTCTTTGCTAGGAAATAGCGTTTGCAAATGTCTACCTATCGTAGCAATAGTGTTCTAATGCTTCTTAAAACGCGATATGGTATCTCATTTCTATGTTTCATGGTAAGATATAATATGATTTGCGAAGTGTTATGTATTCCTCGTCTACACATCAACTAAATGTAAATGTGCACTTCCTTGCAAGGAAATAGCGTTTGGAGATGTCAACGTATCGTAGCAATAGAGTTCTCATGATTCTTAAAACGCGATATCGCATCTCATTTCTATGTTTCATGGTAAGATATAATATGATTTGCGAAGTGTTATGTAATCCTCGTCTACACTTCAAATGAATGTAAATGCGACACTTCCTTGCTAGGAAATAGCGTTTGCAGATGTCTACGTATCGAAGCAATAGAGTTCAAATGCTTCTTAAAACGAGATATTGCATCTCATATCTATGTTTCCTGATAAGATATAATATTCATTGCGATGTGTTATGCATTCCTCGTCTACGATTCAAATGAATGTAAATGCGACACTTCCATGCGAGGAAATAGCGTTTGCAGATGTCTAGGTATCGTAGCAATAGAGTTCTTATGATTCTTAAAACGCGATATCGCATCTCATTTCTATGTTTCATGGTAAGATATAATATGATTTGCTAAGTGTTATGTATTCCTCGTCTACGATTCAAATGAATGCAAATGCGACACTTCCTTGCTAGGAAATAGCGATTGCAGAAGTCTACGTATCGTAGCAATAGAGTTCTAATGCTTCTTAAAACGCGATATCGCATGTCATTTCTATGTTTCATGGTAAGATGTAATATTATTTGAGAAGTGTTATGTATTCCTCGCCTATACTTCAAATGAATGTAAATGCGAGACTTCTTTGCTAGGAAATAGCGTTTGCAAATGTCTACCTATCGTAGTAATAGTGTTCTAATGCTTCTTAAAACGCGATATCGTATCTCATTTCTATGTTTCATGGTAAGATATAATATGATTTGCGAAATGTTATGTATTCCTCGTCTGCACATCAACTAAATGTAAATGCGCACTTCCTTGCAAGGAAATAGCGTTTGCAGATGTCAACGTATCGTAGCAATAGAGTACTTATGATTCTTAAAACGCGATATCGCATCTCATTTCTATGTTTCATGGTAAGATATAATATGATTTGCGAAGTGTTATGTAATCCTTGTCTACACTTCAAATGAATGTAAATGCGACTCTTCCTTGCTAGGAAATAGCGTTTGCAGATGTCTACGTATCGAAGCAATAGAGTTCAAATGCTTCTTAAAACGAGATATTGCATCTCATATCTATGTTTCCTGATAAGATATAATATTCATTGCGATGTATTATGCATTCCTCGTCTACGATTCAAATGAATGTAAATGCGACACTTCCTTGCAAGGAAATAGCGTTTGCAGATGTCTACGTATCGTAGCAATAGAGTTCAAATGCTTCTTAAAACGCGATATCGCATCTCATTTCTATGTTTCATGGTAAGATGTAATATGATTTGCGAAGTGTTATGTATTCCTCGTCTACACTTCAAATGAATGTAAATGCGACACTTCCTTGCTAGGAAATAGCATCTGCAGATGTCTAGGTATCGTAGCAATAGAGTTCTAATGCTTCTTAAAACGCGATATCGCATCTCATTTCTATGTTTCATGGTAAGATATAATATGATTTGCGAAGTATCATGTATTCCTCGTCTACACTTCAAATGAATGTAAATGCGACACTTCCTTGCTAGGAAATAGCATCTGCAGATGTCTAGGTATCGTAGCAATAGAGTTCTAATGCTTCTTAAAACGCGATATCGCATCTCATTTCTATGTTTCATGGTAAGATATAATATGATTTGCGAAGTATCATGTATTCCTCGTCTACACTTCAAATGAATGTAAATGCGACACTTCCTTGCTAGGAAATAGCATCTGCAGATGTCTAGGTATCGTAGCAATAGAGTTCTAATGCTTCTTAAAACGCAATATCGCATCTCATTTCTATGTTTCATGGTAAGATATAATATGATTTGCGAAGTATCATGTATTCCTCGTCTACACTTCAAATGAATGTAAATGCGACACTTCCTTGCTAGAAAATAGCATCTGCAGATGTCTAGGTATCGTAGCAATAGAGTTCTAATGCTTCTTAAAACGCGATAACGCATCTCATTTCTATGTTTCATGGTAAGATGTAATATGATTTGCGAAGTGTTATGTATTCCTCGTCTACACATCAACTAAATGTAAATGTGCACTTCCTTGCAAGGAAATAGCGTTTGGAGATGTCAACGTATCGTAGCAATAGAGTTCTTATGATTCTTAAAACGCGATATCGCATCTCATTTCTATGTTTCATGGTAAGATATAGTATGATTTGCGAAGTGTTATGTAATCCTCGTCTACACTTCAAATGAATGTAAATGCGACACTTCCTTGCTAGGAAATAGCGTTTGCAGATGTCTACGTATCGAAGCAATAGAGTTCAAATGCTTCTTAAAACGAGATATTGCATCTCATATCTATGTTTCCTGATAAGATATAATATTCATTGCGATGTGTTATGCATTCCTCGTCTACGATTCAAATGAATGTAAATGCGACACTTCCATGCGAGGAAATAGCGTTTGCAGATGTCTAGGTATCGTAGCAATAGAGTTCTTATGATTCTTAAAACGCGATATCGCATCTCATTTCTATGTTTCATGGTAAGATATAATATGATTTGCGAAGTGTTATGTATTCCTCGTCTACGATTCAAATGAATGTAAATGCGACACTTCCTTGCTAGGAAATAGCGATTGCAGAAGTCTACGTATCGTAGCAATAGAGTTCTAATGCTTCTTAAAACGCGATATCGCATGTCATTTCTATGTTTCATGGTAAGATGTAATATTATTTGAGAAGTGTTATGTATTCCTCGCCTATACTTCAAATGAATGTAAATGCGAGACTTCTTTGCTAGGAAATAGCGTTTGCAAATGTCTACCTATCGTAGCAATAGTGTTCTAATGCTTCTTAAAACGCGATATCGCATCTCATTTCTATGTTTCATGGTAAGATATAATATGATTTGCGAAGTATCATGTATTCCTCGTCTACACTTCAAATGAATGTAAATGCGACACTTCCTTGCTAGGAAATAGCATCTGCAGATGTCTAGGTATCGTAGCAATAGAGTTCTAATGCTTCTTAAAACGCGATATCGCATCTCATTTCTATGTTTCATGGTAAGATATAATATGATTTGCGAAGTATCATGTATTCCTCGTCTACACTTCAAATGAATGTAAATGCGACACTTCCTTGCTAGGAAATAGCATCTGCAGATGTCTAGGTATCGTAGCAATAGAGTTCTAATGCTTCTTAAAACGCAATATCGCATCTCATTTCTATGTTTCATGGTAAGATATAATATGATTTGCGAAGTATCATGTATTCCTCGTCTACACTTCAAATGAATGTAAATGCGACACTTCCTTGCTAGAAAATAGCATCTGCAGATGTCTAGGTATCGTAGCAATAGAGTTCTAATGCTTCTTAAAACGCGATAACGCATCTCATTTCTATGTTTCATGGTAAGATATAATATGATTTGCGAAGTATCATGTATTCCTCGTCTACACTTCAAATGAATGTAAATGCGACACTTCCTTGCTAGAAAATAGCATCTGCAGATGTCTAGGTATCGTAGCAATAGAGTTCTAATGCTTCTTAAAACGCGATAACGCATCTCATTTCTATGTTTCATGGTAAGATATAATATGATTTGCGAAGTATCATGTATTCCTCGTCTACACTTCAAATGAATGTAAATGCGACACTTCCTTGCTAGGAATTAGCGTCTGCCGATGTCTAGGTATCGTAGCAATAGAGTTCTAATGCTACTTAAAACGCGATATCGCATCTCATTTCTATGTTTCATGGTAAGATGTAATATTATTTGCGAAGTGTTATGTATTCCTCGCATATACTTCAAATGAATGTAAATGCGAGACTTCTTTGCTAGGAAATAGCGTTTGCAAATGTCAACGTATCGTAGCAATAGAGTTCTAATGCTTCTTAAAACGCGATATCGCATCTCATTTCTATGTTTCATGGTAAGATATAATATGATTTGCGAAGTGTGATGTATTCCTCGTCTACACTTCAAATGAATGTAAATGCGACACTTCCTTGCAAGGAAATAGCGATTGCAGATGTCTACGTCTCGTAGCAATAGAGTTCATATGTTCTTAAAACGCGATATCGCATCTCAATTCTATGTTTCATGGTAAGATATAACATGATTTGCGAAGTGTTATGTGTTCCTTGTCTACACTTCAAATGAATGTGAATGCGATACTTCCTCGCTAGGAAATAGCGTTTGCAGATGTCTACGTATCGTAGCAATAGATTTCTAAAGCTTCTTAAAACGCGATATCGCATCTCATTTCTATGTTTCATGGTAAGATATAACATGATTTGCGAAGTGTTATGTATTACTCGTCTACACTTCAAATGAATGTGAATGCGATACTTCCTCGCTAGGAAATAGCGTTTGCAGATGTCTACGTATCGTAGCAACAGCTTTCTAATGCTACTCAAAACGCGATATCGAATCTCATTTCTATGTTCCATGGTAAGATATAATATGATTTGCGACGTGTCATGTATTCCTCGTCTACACTACAAATGAATGTAAATGCGACACTTCCTTGCTAGGAAATAGCGTCTGCAGATGTCTAGGTATCGTAGCAATAGAGTTCTAATACTTTTTAAAACGCGATATCGCATCTCAATTCTATGTTTCATGGTAAGATATAATATGTTTTGCGAAGTGTTATGTATTCCTCGTCTACACTTCAAATGAATGTAAATGCGACACTTCCTTGCAAGGAAATAGCGATTGCAGATGTCTACGTCTCGTAGCAATAGAGTTCATATGATTCTTAAAACGCGATATCGCATCTCATTTCTATGTTTCATGGTAAGATATAATATGATTTGCGAAGTATCATGTATTCCTCGTCTACATTTCAAATGAATGTAAATGCGACACTTCCTTGCTAGGAAATAGCGTCTCCAGATTTCTAGGTATCGTAGCAATAGAGTCCTAATGCTTCTTAAAACGCGATATCGCATCTCATTTCTGTGTTTCATGGTAAGACATAATATGATTTGCGAAGTGTTATGTATTCCTCGTCTACACTTCAAATGAATGTAAATGCGACACTTCCTTGCAAGGAAATAGCGTTTGCAGAAGTCTACGTATCGTAGCAATAGAGTTCTAATGCTTCTTAAAACGCGATATCGCATCTCATTTCCATGTTTCATGGTATGATATAATATGATTTGCGAAGTATCATGTATTCCTCGTCTACATTTCAAATGAATGTAAATGCGACACTTCCTTGCAAGGAAATAGCGTCTGCAGATGTCTAGGTATCGTAGCAATAGAGTTCTAATGCTTCTTAAAACGCGATATCGCATCTTATTTCTATGTTTCATGGTAAGATGTAATATTATTTGCGAAGTGTTATGCATTCCTCGCCTATACTTCAAATGAATGTAAATGCGAGACTTCTTTGCTAGGAAATAGCGTTTGCAGATGTCAAAGTATCGAAGCAATAGAGTTCAATTGATTCTTAAAACGCGATGTCGCATCTCATTTCTATGTTCCATGGTAAGATATAACATGATTTGCGAAGTGTTATGTATTCCTCGTCTACACTTCAAATGAATGTGAATGCGATACTTCCTTGCTAGGAAATAGCGTCTGCAGATGTCTAGGTATCGTAGCAATAGAGTTCTAATGCTACTTAAAACGCGATATCGCATCTCATTTCTATGTTTCATGGTAAGATGTAATATTATTTGCGAAGTGTTATGTATTCCTCGCCTATACTTCAAATGAATGTAAATGCGAGACTTCTTTGCTAGGAAATAGCGTTTGCAAATGTCTACCTATCGTAGCAAGAGTGTTCTAATGCTACCTTAAAACGCGATATCGCATCTCATTTCTATGTTTCATGGTAAGATATAATATGATTTGCGAAGTATCATGTATTCCTCGTCTACACTTCAAATGAATGTAAATCCGACACTTCCTTGTTAGGAAATAGCATCTGCAGATGTCTAGGTATCGTAGCAATAGAGTTCTAATGCTTCTTAAAACGCGATATCGCATCTTATTTCTATGTTTCATGGTAAGATGTAATATTATTTGCGAAGTGTTATGTATTCCTCGTCTACACTTCAAATGAATGTAAATGCGACACTTCCTTGCAAGGAAATAGCGATTGCAGATGTCTACGTCTCGTAGCAATAGAGTTCATATGATTTTTAAAACGAGATATTGCATCTCATATTTATGTTTCCTGATAAGATATAATATTCATTGCGAAGTGTTATGCATTCCTCGTCTACGATTCAAATGATTGTAAATGCGACACTTCCCTGCAAGGAAATAGCGTTTGCAGATGTCTACGTATCATAGCAATAGAGTTCTAATGCTTCTTAAAACGCGATATCGCATCTCATTTCTATGTTTCATGGTAAGATATAACATGATTTGCAAAGTATTGTGTATTCCTCGTCTACACTTCAAATGAATGTGAATGCGATACTTCCTCGCTAGGAAATAGCGTTTGCAGATGTCTACGTATCGTAGCAATAGCTTTCTAATGCTACTTAAAACGCGATATCGAATCTCATTTCTATGTTTCATGGTAAGATATAATATGATTTGCGAAGTGTTATGTATTCCTCGTCTACACATCAACTAAATGTAAATGCGCACTTCCTTGCAAGGAAATAGCGTTTGGAGATGTCAACGTATCGTAGCAATAGAGTTCTTATGATTCTTAAAACGCGATATCGCATCTCATTTCTATGTTTCACGGTAAGATATAATATGATTTGCGAAGTGTTATGTAATCCTCGTCTACACTTCAAATGAATGTAAATGCGACACTTCCATGCGAGGAAATAGCGTTTGCAGATGTCTAGGTATCGTAGCAATAGAGTTCTTATGATTCTTAAAACGCGATATCGCATCTCATTTCTATGTTTCATGGTAAGATATAATATGATTTGCGAAGTGTTATGTATTCCTCGTCTACGATTCAAATGAATGTAAATGCGACACTTCCTTGCTAGGAAATAGCGATTGCAGAAGTCTACGTATCGTAGCAATAGAGTTCTAATGCTTCTTAAAACGCGATATCGCATGTCATTCCTATGTTTCATGGTAAGATGTAATATTATTTGCGAAGTGTTATGTATCCCTCGTCTATACTTCAAATGAATGTAAATGCGAGACTTCTTTGCTAGGAAATAGCGTTTGCAAATGTCTACCTATCGTAGCGATAGAGTTCTAATGCTTCTTAAAACGCGATATCGCATGTCATTCCTATGTTTCATGGTAAGATGTAATATTATTTGCGAAGTGTTATGTATTCCTCGTCTATACTTCAAATGAATGTAAATGCGAGACTTCTTTGCTAGGAAATAGCGTTTGCAAATGTCTACCTATCGTAGCAATAGTGTTCTAATGCTTCTTAAAACGCGATATCGTATCTCATTTCTATGTTTCATGGTAAGATATAATATGATTTGCGAAGTGTTATGTATTCCTCGTCTACACATCAACTAAATGTAAATGCGCACTTCCTTGCAAGGAAATAGCGTTTGCAGATGTCAACGTATCGTAGCAATGGAGTTCTTATGATTCTTAAAACGCGATATCGCATCTCATTTCTATGTTTCATGGTAAGATATAATATGATTTGCGAAGTGTTATGTAATCCTCGTCTACACTTCAAATGAATGTAAATGCGACTCTTCCTTGCTAGGAAATAGCGTTTGCAGATGTCTACGTATCGAAGCAATAGAGTTCAAATGCTTCTTAAAACGAGATATTGCATCTCATATCTATGTTTCCTGATAAGATATAATATTCATTGCGATGTATTATGCATTCCTCGTCTACGATTCAAATGAATGTAAATGCGACACTTCCTTGCGAGGAAATAGCGTTTGCAGATGTCTAGGTATCGTAGCAATAGAGTTCTTATGATTCTTAAAACGCGATATCGCATCTCATTTCTATGTTTCATGGTAAGCTATAATATGATTTGCGAAGTATCATGTATTCCTCGTCTACACTTCAAATGAATGTAAATGCGACACTTCCTCGCTAGGAAATAGCGTCTGCAGATGTCTAGGTATCGTAGCAATAGAGTTCTAATACTTCTTAAAACGCGATATCGCATCTCAATTCTATGTTTCATGGTAAGATATAATATGATTTGCGAAGTGTTATGTATTCCTCGTCTACACTTCAAATGAATGTAAATGCGAAACTTCCTTGCCAGGAAATAGCGATTGCAGATGTCTACGTCTCGTAGCAATAGAGTTCATATGATTCTTAAAACGCGATATCGCATCTCATTTCTATGTTTCATGGTAAGATATAACATGATTTGCGAAGTGTTATGTATTCCTCGTCTACACTTCAAATGAACGTAAATGCGACACTTCCTTGCAAGGAAATAGCATCTGCAGATTTCTACGTATCGTAGCAATAGATTTCTAATGCTTCTTAAAACGCGATATCGCATCTCATCTCTATGTTTCATGGTAAGATATAATATGATTTGCGAAGTATCATGTATTCCTCGTCTACACTTCAAATGAATCTAAATGCGACACTTCCTTGCAAGGAAATAGCGTTTGCAGATGTCTACGTATCGAAGCAATAGAGTTCAAATGCTTCCTAAAACGAGATATTGCATCTGATATCTATGTTTCATGATAAGATATAATACTCATTGCGAAGTGTTATGCATTTCTCGTCTGCGATTCAAATGGATGTAAATGCGACACTTCCTTGCTAGGAAACAGCGTTTGCAGATGTCTACGTATCGTAGCAATAGAGTTCAAATGCTTCTAAAAACAAGATATCGCATCTCATTTCTATGTTTCATGATAAGATATAATATTCATTGCAAAGTGTTATGCATTCCTCGTCTACGATTCAAATGAATGTAAATGCGACACTTCCTTGCAAGGAAATAGCCTTTGCAGATGTCTACGTATCGTAGCAATAGAGTTCTCATAATCCTTAGAACGCGATATCGCATCTCATTTCTATGCTCCATGGTAAGATATAATATGATTTGCGAAGTATTGTGTATTCCTCGTCTACACTTCAAATGAATGTGAATGCGACACTTCCTTGCTAGGAAATAGCGTCTGCAGATTTCTACGTATCGTATCAATAGAGTTCATATGATTATTAAAACGCGATATCGCATCTCATTTCTATGTTTCATGGTAAGATATAACATGATTTGCCAAGTGTCATGTATTACTCGTCTACACTTCAAATGAATGTGAATGCGATATTTCCTCGCTAGGAAATAGCGTTTGCAGATGTCTACGTATCGTAGCAACAGCTTTCTAATGCTTCTTAAAACGCGATATCGAATCTCATTTCTATGTTTCATGGTAATATATAATATGATTTGCGAAGTATTGTGTATTCCTCGTCTACACTTCAAATGAATGTGAATGCGACACTTCCTCGCTAGGAAATGGCGTTTGCAGATGTCTACGTATCGTAGCAATAGATTTCTAATGCTTCCTAAAACGCAATATCGCATCTCATTTCTATGTTTCATGGTAAGATATAATATGATTTGCGAAGTGTCATGTATTCCTCGTCTACACTACTAATGAATGTAGATGCGACACTTCCTTACTAGGAAATAGCGTTTGCAGATGTCCACGTATCGAAGCAATAGAGTTCAAATGCTTCTTAGAACGCGATATCGCATCTCATCTCTATGTTTCATGGTAAGATGTAATATGATTTGCGAAGTGTTATGTATTCCTCGTCTACACTTCAAATGAATGTAAATGCGACACTTCCTTGCTAGGAAATAGCGTTTGCAAATGTCTACCTATCGTAGCAGTAGTGTTCTAATGCTTCTTAAAACGCGATATCGCATCACATTTCTATGTTTCATGGTAAGATATAATATGATTTGCGAAGTGTCATGTATTCCTCGTCTACACTACAAATGAATGTAGATGCGACACTTCCTTACTAGGAAATAGCGTTTGCAGATGTCCACGTATCGAAGCAATAGAGTTCAAATGCTTCTTAGAACGCGATATCGCATCTCATCTCTATGTTTCATGGTAAGATGTAATATGATTTGCGAAGTGTTATGTATTCCTCGTCTACACTTCAAATGAATGTAAATGCGACACTTCCTTGCTAGGAAATAGCGTCTGCAGATGTCTACGTATCGTAGCAATAGAGTTCATATGATTCTTAAAACGCGATATCGCATCTCATTTCTATGTTACATGGTAAGATGTAATATTCATTACGAAGTGTTATGCATTCCTCGTCTACGATTCAAATGAATGTAAATGCGACACTTCCTTGCTAGGAAATAGCGTTTGCAAATGTCTACCTATCGTAGCAATATTGTTCTAATGCTTCTTAAAACGCGATATCGCATCTCATTTCTATGTTTCATGGTAAGATATAATATGATTTGCGAAGTATCATGTATTCCTCGTCTACACTTCAAATGAATGTAAATGCGACACTACCTTGCAAGGAAATAGCGTTTGCAGATGTCTACGTATCGTAGCAATAGATTTCTAATGCTTCTTAATACGCGATATCGCATCTCATTTCTATGTTTCATGGAAAGATATAATATGATTTGCGAAGTGTCATGTATTCCTCGTCTACACTTCAAATGAATGTAAATGCGACACTTCCTTGCTAAAAAATAGCGTCTGCTGATGTCTAGGTATCGTAGCATAAGTGTTCCAATGCTTCTTAAAACGCGATATCGCATCTCATTTCTATGTTTCATGGTAAGATACAATATGAATTGCGAAGTATCATGTATTCCTCGTCTACACTTCAAATGAATGTAAATGCGACACTACCTTGCAAGGAAATAGCGTTTGCAGATGTCTACGTATCGTAGCAATAGATTTCTAATGCTTCTTAATACGCGATATCGCATCTCATTTCTATGCTCCATGGTAAGATATAATATGATTTGCGAAGTATTGTGTATTCCTCGTCTACACTTCAAATGAATGTGAATGCGACACTTCCTTGCTAGGAAATAGCGTCTGCAGATTTCTACGTATCGTATCAATAGAGTTCATATGATTATTAAAACGCGATATCGCATCTCATTTCTATGTTTCATGGTAAGATATAACATGATTTGCCAAGTGTCATGTATTACTCGTCTACACTTCAAATGAATGTGAATGCGATATTTCCTCGCTAGGAAATAGCGTTTGCAGATGTCTACGTATCGTAGCAACAGCTTTCTAATGCTTCTTAAAACGCGATATCGAATCTCATTTCTATGTTTCATGGTAATATATAATATGATTTGCGAAGTATTGTGTATTCCTCGTCTACACTTCAAATGAATGTGAATGCGACACTTCCTCGCTAGGAAATGGCGTTTGCAGATGTCTACGTATCGTAGCAATAGATTTCTAATGCTTCCTAAAACGCAATATCGCATCTCATTTCTATGTTTCATGGTAAGATATAATATGATTTGCGAAGTGTCATGTATTCCTCGTCTACACTACTAATGAATGTAGATGCGACACTTCCTTACTAGGAAATAGCGTTTGCAGATGTCCACGTATCGAAGCAATAGAGTTCAAATGCTTCTTAGAACGCGATATCGCATCTCATCTCTATGTTTCATGGTAAGATGTAATATGATTTGCGAAGTGTTATGTATTCCTCGTCTACACTTCAAATGAATGTAAATGCGACACTTCCTTGCTAGGAAATAGCGTTTGCAAATGTCTACCTATCGTAGCAGTAGTGTTCTAATGCTTCTTAAAACGCGATATCGCATCACATTTCTATGTTTCATGGTAAGATATAATATGATTTGCGAAGTGTCATGTATTCCTCGTCTACACTACAAATGAATGTAGATGCGACACTTCCTTACTAGGAAATAGCGTTTGCAGATGTCCACGTATCGAAGCAATAGAGTTCAAATGCTTCTTAGAACGCGATATCGCATCTCATCTCTATGTTTCATGGTAAGATGTAATATGATTTGCGAAGTGTTATGTATTCCTCGTCTACACTTCAAATGAATGTAAATGCGACACTTCCTTGCTAGGAAATAGCGTCTGCAGATGTCTACGTATCGTAGCAATAGAGTTCATATGATTCTTAAAACGCGATATCGCATCTCATTTCTATGTTACATGGTAAGATGTAATATTCATTACGAAGTGTTATGCATTCCTCGTCTACGATTCAAATGAATGTAAATGCGACACTTCCTTGCTAGGAAATAGCGTTTGCAAATGTCTACCTATCGTAGCAATATTGTTCTAATGCTTCTTAAAACGCGATATCGCATCTCATTTCTATGTTTCATGGTAAGATATAATATGATTTGCGAAGTATCATGTATTCCTCGTCTACACTTCAAATGAATGTAAATGCGACACTACCTTGCAAGGAAATAGCGTTTGCAGATGTCTACGTATCGTAGCAATAGATTTCTAATGCTTCTTAATACGCGATATCGCATCTCATTTCTATGTTTCATGGAAAGATATAATATGATTTGCGAAGTGTCATGTATTCCTCGTCTACACTTCAAATGAATGTAAATGCGACACTTCCTTGCTAAAAAATAGCGTCTGCTGATGTCTAGGTATCGTAGCATAAGTGTTCCAATGCTTCTTAAAACGCGATATCGCATCTCATTTCTATGTTTCATGGTAAGATACAATATGAATTGCGAAGTATCATGTATTCCTCGTCTACACTTCAAATGAATGTAAATGCGACACTACCTTGCAAGGAAATAGCGTTTGCAGATGTCTACGTATCGTAGCAATAGATTTCTAATGCTTCTTAATACGCGATATCGCATCTCATTTCTATGTTTCATGGAAAGATATAATATGATTTGCGAAGTGTCATGTATTCCTCGTCTACACTTCAAATGAATGTAAATGCGACACTTCCTTGCTAAAAAATAGCGTCTGCTGATGTCTAGGTATCGTAGCATAAGTGCTCCAATGCTTCTTAAAACGCGATATCGCATCTCATTTCTATGTTTCATGGTAAGATATAATATGAATTGCGAAGTATCATGTATTCTTCGTCTACACTTCAAATGAATGTAAATGCGACTCTCCCTTGCAAGGAAATAGCGTTTGCAGATGTCTACGTATCGAAGCAATAGAGTTCAAATGCTTCCTAAAACGAGATATTGCATCTCATATCTATGTTTCACGATAAGATATAATATTCATTGCGAAGTGTTATGCATTCCTCGTCTACGATTCAAATGGATGTAAATGCGACACTTCCTTGCTAGGAAATAGCGTTTGCAGATTTCTACGTATCGAAGCAATAGATTTCAAATGCTTCTTAAAACAAGATATCGCATCTCAATTCTATGTTTCATGATAAGATGTAATATTCATTGCGAAGTGTCATGTATTCCTCGCCTACACTTCAAATGAATGTAAATGCGACACTTCCTTGCAAGGAAATAGCGTTTGCAAATGTCTACCTATCGTAGCAATAGTGTTCTAATGCTTCTTAAAACGCGATATCGCATCTCATTTCTATGTTTCATGGTAAGATGTAATATGATTTGCGAAGTGTTGTGTATTCCTCGTCTACACTTCAAATGAATGTGAATGCGACACATCCTCGCTAGGAAATGGTGTTTGCAGATGTCTACGTATCGTAGCAATAGATTTCTAATGCTTCTTAAAACGCGATATCGCATCTCATTTCTATGTTTCATGGTAAGATATAATATGATTTGCGAAGTGTCATGTATTCCTCGTCTACACTACAAATGAATGTAGATGCGACACTTCCTTACTAGGAAATAGCGTTTGCAGATGTCCACGTATCGAAGCAATAGAGTTCAAATGCTTCTTAGAACGCGATATCGCATCTCATCTCTATGTTTCATGGTAAGATGTAATATGATTTGCGAAGTGTTATGTATTCCTCGTCTACACTTCAAATGAATGTAAATGCGACACTTCCTTGCTAGGAAATAGCGTCTGCAGATGTCTACGTATCGTAGCAATAGAGTTCATATGATTCTTAAAACGCGATATCATATCTCATTTCTTTGTTTCATGGTAAGATATATTATGATTTGCGAAGTGTTATGTATTCCTCGTCTACACTTCAAATGAATGTAAATGCGACACTTCTTTGCTAGGAAATAGCGATTGCAAATGTTTACCTATCGTAGCATTAGTGTTCTAATGCTTCTTAAAACGCGATATCGCATCTCATTTCTATGTTTCATGGTAAGAAATAATATGAGTTGCGAAGTATCATGTATTCCTCGTCTACACTTCAAATGAATGTAAATGCGACACTTCCTTGCTAGGAAATAGCTTCTGCAGATGTCTAGGTATCGTAGCAATAGAGTTCTAATGCTTCTTAAAACGCTATATCACATCTCATTTCTATGTTTCATGGTAAGATATAATATGATTTGCGAAGTGTTATGTATTCCTCGTCTACACTTCAAATGAATGTAAATGCGACATTTCCTTGCTAGGAAATAGCGTTTGCAGATGTCTACGTATCGAAGCAATAGAGTTCAAATGCTTCTTAAAACGAGATATCGCATCTCATTTCTATGTTTCACGATAAGATGTAATATTCATTGCGAAGTGTTATGTATTCTTCGCCTACATTTCAAATGAATGTAAACGCGACACTTTCTTGCTAGGAAATAGCGTTTGTAGATGTCTACGTATCGAAGAAATAGATTTCAAATGCTTCTTAAAACGAGATATTGCATCTCATTTCTATGTTTCATGGTAAGATATAATATGACTTGCGAAGTGTTATGTAGTCCTCGTCTACACTTCAAATGAACGTAAATGCGACACTTCCTTGCTAGGAAATAGCGTTTGCAGATGTCTACGTATCGCAGGGATGGAGTTCTAATGCTTCTTAAAACGTAATATCGCATGTCATTTCTATGTTTCATGATAAGATGTAATATTCATTGCGAAGTGTTATGTATTCCTCGTCTGCACTTCAAATGAATGTAAATGCGACACTTCCTTGCAAGGAAATAGCGTTTGCAGATGTCTACGTATCGTAGCAATAGCTTTCTAATGCTTCTTAAAACTCGATATCGAATCTCATTTCTATGTTTCATGGTAAGATATAATATTCATTACGAACTGTTATGCATTCCTCGTCTACGATTCAAATGAATGTAAATGCGACACTTCTTTGCTAGGAAATAGCGTTTGCAAATGTCTACCTATCGTAGCAATAGTGTTCTAATGCTTCTTAAAACGAGATATTGCATCTCATATCTATGTTTCGTGATAAGATATAATATTCATTGCGAAGTGCTATGCATTCCTCGTCTACAAATCAAATGAACGTAAATGCGACACTTCCTTGCAAGGAAATAGCGTCTGCAGATGTCTACGTATCGTAGCAATAGATTTCTAATGCTTCTTAAAACGCGATATCGCATCTCGTTTCTATGTTTCATGGTAAGATATAATATGATTTGCGAAGTATCATGTATTCCTCGTCTACACTTCAAAAGAATGTAAATGCGACACTTCCTTGCTAGGAAATAGCGTCTGCAGATGTCTAGGTATCGTAGCAATAGAGTTCTAATGCTTCTTCAAACGCGATATCGCATCTCATTTCTATGTTTCATGGTAAGATATAAAATGATTTGCGAAGTGTTATGTATTCCTCGTCAACACTTCAAATGAATGTAAATGCGACACTTCCTTGCTAGGAAATGGCGTTTGTAGATGTCTACGTATCGTAGCAATAGAGTTCTAATGCTTCATAAAACGCGATTCCGCATCTCATTTCTATGTTACATGGTAAGATATAATATGATTTTCTAAGTGTTATGTAGTCCTCGTCTACACTTCAAATAAATGTAAATGCGACACATCCTTGCTAGGAAATAGCGTTTGCAGATGTCTACGTATCGAAGCAATAGAGTTCAAATGCTTCTTAAAACGAGATATCGCATCTCATTTCTATGTTTCATGATAAGATGTAATATTCATTGCGAAATGTTATGTATTCCTCGTCTACACTTCAAATGAATGTAAATGCGACACTTCCTTGCTAGGAAATAGCGTTTGCAGATGTCTACGTATCGTAGCAATAGAGTTCTAATGCTTCTTCAAACGCGATATCGCATCTCATTTCTATGTTTCATGGTAAGATATAATATGATTTGCGAAGTGTTATGTAGTCCTCGTCTACATTTCAAGTGAATGTAAACGCGACACTTCCTTGCTAGGAAATAGCGTTTGTAGATGTCTACGAATCGTAGCAATAGAGTTCTAATGCTTCTTAAAACGCGATATCGCATCTCATTTCTACGTTTCATGACAAGGTATAGTATTCATTGCGAAGTGTTATGTATACCTATTATTCACTTCAAAAGAATGTAAATGCGACACTTCCTTGCTAGCAAATAGCGTTTGCAGATATCTACGTATCGTAGCAATAGAGTTCTAATGCCTCTTAAAACGCGAGATCGCATCTCATTTCTATGTTTCATGGTAAGATATAATATGATTTTCTAAGTGTCATGTAGTCCTCGTCTACACTTCTAATAAATGTAAATGCGACACGTCCTTGATTGGAAATAGCGTTTGCAGATGTCTACGTATCGTAGGGATGGAGTTGTAATGCTTCTTAAAACGCGATATTGCATCTCATTTCTATGTTTCATGGTAAGATATAATATATGACACGCGAAGTGTTATGTAGTCCTCGTCTACACTTCAAATGAATGTAAATGCGACACTTCCTTGCTAGGAAATAGCGTTTGCAGATGTCTACCTATCGTAGCAATAGATTTCTAATGCTTCTTAAACCGCGAAATCGCATCTGATTTCCATGTTTCATGCTAAGATATAATATGATTTGCGAGGTGTTATGTAGTCCTCGTCTACATTTCAAATGAATGTAAACGCGACACTTCCTTGCTAGGAAATGGCGTTTGTAGATGTCTACGTATCGTAGCAATAGAGTTCTAATGCTTCTTAAAACGCGATATCGCATCTCATTTCTACGTTTCATGACAAGGTATAGTATTCATTGCGAAGTGTTATGTATACCTATTATTCACTTCAAAAGAATGTAAATGCGACACTTCCTTGCTAGCAAATAGCGTTTTCAGATGTCTACGTATCGTAGCAATAGAGTTCTAATGCTTCTTAAAACGCGATTCCGCATCTCATTTCTGTGTTACATGGTAGGATATAATATGATTTTCTAAGTGTTATGTAGTCCTCGTCTACACTTCAAATAAATGTAAATGCGACACATCCTTGCTAGGAAATAGCGTTTGCAGATGTCTACGTATCGAAGCAATAGAGTTCAAATGCTTCTTAAAACGAGATATTGCATCTCATATCTATGTTTCATGATAAGATGTAATATTCATTGCGAAATGTTATGTATTCCTCGTCTACACTTCAAATGAATGTAAATGCGACACTTCCTTGCTAGGAAATAGCGTTTGCAGATGTCTACGTATCGTAGCAATAGAGATCAAATGCTTCTTAAAACGAGATATCGCATCTCATTTCTATGCTTGATGATCAGATGTAATATTCATTGCGAAGTGTTATGTATTCCTCGTCAACACTTCAAATGAATGTAAATGCGACACTTCCTTGCAAGGAAATAGCGTTTGCAGATGTCTACGTATCGAAGCAATAGAGTTCAAATGCTTCTCAAAACGAGATATCGCATCTCATTTCTGTGTTACATGGTAGGATATAATATGATTTTCTAAGT
Source organism: Xylocopa sonorina (assembly GCF_050948175.1). Lineage (NCBI taxonomy): Eukaryota > Metazoa > Arthropoda > Insecta > Hymenoptera > Apidae > Xylocopa > Xylocopa sonorina. The sequence continues at coordinate 1,941,459 of NW_027490103.1, read as the reverse complement.
GTTATGTAGTCCTCGTCTACACTTCAAATAAATGTAAATGCGACACATCCTTGCTAGGAAATAGCGTTTGCAGATGTCTACGTATCGAAGCAATAGAGTTCAAATGCTTCTTAAAACGAGATATCGCATCTCATTTCTATGTTTCATGATAAGATGTAATATTCATTGCGAAATGTTATGTATTCCTCGTCTACACTTCAAATGAATGTAAATGCGACACTTCCTTTCTAGGAAATAGCGTTTGCAGATGTTTACGTATCGTAAGGATGGGGTTCTAATGCTACTTAAAACGCGATATCGTATTTCATTTCTATGTTGCATGATAGGATATAATATTCGTTGTAAAGTGTTATGTATACCTCGTATTCTCTTCAGAAGAATGTAAATACGACACTTCCTTGCAAGGAAATAGCGTTTGCAGATGTCTACGTATCGTAGCAATAGAGTTCTTATGCTTCTTAAAACGCGATATTGCATCTCATTTCTATGTTTCATGGTAAGATATAATATGATTGGCGAAGTGTTATGTAGTCCTCGTCTACACTTCAAATGAATGTAAGTGCGACACTTCCTTGCTAGGAAATAGCGTTTGCAGTTGTCTACCTATCGTTGCAATAGAGTTTTAATGCTTCTTAAAACGCTATATCGCATCTCATTTCTATGTTTAATTGTAAGATATAATATGATTGGCGAAGTGTTATGTATTCCTCGTCTACACTTCAAATGAATGTGAATGCGACACTTCCTTGCAAGGAAATAGCGTTTGCAGATGTCTACGTATCGAAGCAATATAGTTAAAATGCTTCTTAAAACGAGATATCGCATCTCATTTCCATGTTTCATGATAAGATGAAATATTCATTGCGAAATGTTATATATTCCTCGTCTACACTTCAGATGAATGTAAATGCGACACTTCCTTGCTAGGAAATAGCGTTTGCAGATGTCTACGTATCGTAGCAATAGAGTTCTAATGCTTCTTAATAAGCGATTTCGCATCTCATTTCTATGTTTCATGGTAAGATATAATATGATTTGCGAAATGTTATGTAGTCCTCGTCTACACTACAAATAAATGTAAATGCGGCACATCCTTGCTAGGAAATAGCGTTTGCAGATGTCTACGTATCGTAGGGATGGAGTTCTAATGCTTCTTAAAACGTGATATCGCATCTCATTTCTATGTTTCATGGTAAGATATAATATGTCTTGCGATGTGTTATGTAGTCCTCGTTTACACTTCAAATGAATGTAAATGCGACACTTCCTTGCTAGGAAATAGCGTTTGCAGATGTCTACGTATCGTAGGGATGGAGTTCTGATGCTTCTTAAAACGTGATATCGCATCTCATTTCTATGTTTCATGGTAAGATATAATATGACTTGCGAAGTGTTATGTAGTCCTCGTCTACACTTCAAATGAATGTAAATGCGACACTTCCTTGCTAGGAAATAGCGTTTGCAGATGTCTACCTATCGTTGCAATAGAGTTCTAATGCTTCTTAAACCGCGATATCGCATCTCATTTCTATGTTCAGTGGTAAGATATAATATGACTGGCGAAGTGTTATGTAGTCCTCGTCTACACTTCAAATGAATGTAAGTGCGACACTTCCTTGCTAAGAAATAGCGTTTGCAGATGTCTACCTATCGTTGCAATAGAGTTCTAATGCTTCTTAAAACGCGATATCGCATCTCATTTCTATGTTTAATTGTAAGATATAATATGATTGGCGAAGTGTTATGTATTCCTCGTCTACACTTCAAATGAATGTGAATGCGACACTTCCTTGCAAGGAAATAGCGTTTGCAGATGTCTACGTATCGCAGCAATATAGTTAAAATGCTTCTTAAAACGAGATATCGCATCTCATTTACATGTTTCATGATAAGATGAAATATTCATTGCGAAATGTTATATATTCCTCGTCTACACTTCAGATGAATGTAAATGCGACACTTCCTTGCTAGGAAATAGCGTTTGCAGATGTCTACGTATCGTAGCAATAGAGTTCTAATGCTTCTTAATAAGCGATTTCGCATCTCATTTCTATGTTTCATGGTAAGATATAATATGATTTGCGAAATGTTATGTAGTCCTCGTCTACACTACAAATAAATGTAAATGCGGCACATCCTTGCTAGGAAATAGCGTTTGCAGATGTCTACCTATCGTTGCAATAGTGTTCTAATGCTTCTTAAAACGTGATATCGCATCTCATTTCTATGTTTCATGGTAAGATATAATATGACTTGCGAAGTGTTATGTAGTCCTCGTCTACACTTCAAATGAATGTAAATGCGACACTTCCTTGCTAGGAAATAGCGTTTGCAGATGTCTACCTATCGTTGCAATAGAGATCTAATGCTTCATAAAACGTGATATCGCATCTCATTTCTATGTTTCATGGTAAGATATAATATGACTTGCGAAGTGTTATGTAGTCCTCGTCTACACATCAAATGAATGTAAATGCGACACTTTCTTGGTAGGAAATAGCGTTTGCAGATGTCTACCTATCGTAGCAATAGTGTTCTAATGCTTCTTAAACCGCGATATCGCATCTCATTTCTATGTTTAATGGTAAGATATAATATGATTTGCGAAGTTTCATGTATTCCTCGTCTACACTTCAAATGAATGTAAACGCGACACTTCCTTCATAGGAAATAGCGTTTGTAGATGTCTACGTATCGTAGCAATAGAGTTCTAATGCTTCTTAAAACGCGATATTGCTTCTCATTTCTATGTTTCATGGTAAGATATAATATGACTTGCGAAGTGTTATGTAGTCCTCGTCTACACTTCAAATGAATGTAAGTGCGACACTTCCTTGCTAAGAAATAGCGTTTGCAGATGTCTACCTATCGTTGCAATAGAGTTCTAATGCTTCTTAAAACGCGATATCGCATCTCATTTCTATGTTTAATTGTAAGATATAATATGATTGGCGAAGTGTTATATATTCCTCGTCTACACTTCAGATGAATGTAAATGTTCCTTGCTAGGAAATAGCGTTTGCAGATGTCTACGTATCGTAGCAATAGAGTTCTAATGCTTCTTAATAAGCGATTTCGCATCTCATTTCTATGTTTAATGGTAAGATATAATATGATTTGCGAATTTGTATGTATTCCTCGTCTACACTTCAAATCAATGTAAACGCGACACTTCCTTCATAGGAAATAGCGTTTGTAGATGTCTACGTATCGTAGCAATAGAGTTCTAATGCTTCTTAAAACGCGATATTGCATCTCATTTCTATGTTTCGTGGTAAGATATAATATGACATGCGAAGTGTTATGTAGTCCTCGTCTACACTACAGATGAATGTAAATGCGACACTTCCTTGCTAGGAAATAGCGTTTGCAGATGTCTACGTATCGTAGCAATAGAGTTCTAATGCTTCTTAATAAGCGATTTCGCATCTCATTTCTATGTTTCATGGTAAGATATAATATGATTTGCGAAATGTTATGTAGTCCTCGTCTACACTACAAATAAATGTAAATGCGGCACATCCTTGCTAGGAAATAGCGTTTGCAGATGTCTACGTATCGTAGGGATGGAGTTCTAATGCTTCTTAAAACGTGATATCGCATCTCATTTCTATGTTTCATGGTAAGATATAATATGACTTGCGAAGTGTTATGTAGTCCTCGTCTACACTTCAAATGAATGTAAATGCGACACTTCCTTGCTAGGAAATAGCGTTTGCAGATGTCTACCTATCGTAGCAATAGTGTTCTAATGCTTCTTAAACCGCGATATCGCATCTCATTTCTATGTTTAATGGTAAGATATAATATGATTTGCGAAGTTTTATGTATTCCTCGTCTACACTTCAAATGACTGTAAACGCGACACTTCCTTCATAGGAAATAGCGTTTGTAGATGTCTACGTATCGTAGCAATAGAGTTCTAATGCTTCTTAAAACGCGATATCGCATCTCATTTCTATGTTTAATTGTAAGATATAATATGATTTGCGAAGTGTTATATATTCCTCGTCTACACTTCAGATGAATGTAAATGCGACACTTCCTTGCTAGGAAATAGCGTTTGCAGATGTCTACGTATCGTAGCAATAGAGTTCTAATGCTTCTTAATAAGCGATTTCGCATCTCATTTCTATGTTTCATGGTAAGATATAATATGATTTGCGAAATGTTATGTAGTCCTCGTCTACACTACAAATAAATGTAAATGCGACACATCCTTGCTAGGAAATAGCGTTTGCAGATGTCTACGTATCGTAGGGATGGAGTTCTAATGCTTCATAAAACGTGATATCGCATCTCATTTCTATGTTTCATGGTAAGATATAATATGACTTGCGAAGTGTTATGTAGTCCTCGTCTAAACTTCAAATGAATGTAAATGCGACACTTCCTTGCTAGGAAATAGCTTTTGCAGATGTCTACCTATCGTTGCAATAGAGTTCTAATGCTTCTTAAACCGCGATATCGCATCTCATTTCTATGTTTAATGGTAAGATATAATATGATTTGCGAAGTTTTATGTATTCCTCGTCTACACTTCAAATGAATGTAAACGCGACACTTCCTTCATAGGAAATAGCGTTTGTAGATGTCTACGTATCGTAGCAATAGAGTTCTAATGCTTCTTAAAACGCGATATTGCATCTCATTTCTATGTTTCGTGGTAAGATTTAATATGACATGCGAAGTGTTATGTAGTCCTCGTCTACACTTCAAATGAATGTAAATGCGACACTTTCTTGGTAGGAAATAGCGTTTGCAGATGTCTACCTATCGTAGCAATAGTGTTCTAATGCTTCTTAAACCGCGATATCGCATCTCATTTCTATGTTTAATGGTAAGATATAATATGATTGGCGAAGTGTTATGTATTCCTCGTCTACACTTCAAATGAATGTGAATGCGACACTTCCTTGCAAGGAAATAGCGTTTGCAGATGTCTACGTATCGAAGCAATATAGTTAAAATGCTTCTTAAAACGAGATATCGCATCTCATTTCCATGTTTCATGATAAGATGAAATATTCATTGCGAAATGTTATATATTCCTCGTCTACACTTCAGATGAATGTAAATGCGACACTTCCTTGCTAGGAAATAGCGTCTGCAGATGTCTACGTATCGTAGCAATAGAGTTCTAATGCTTCTTAATAAGCGATTTCGCATCTCATTTCTATGTATCATGGTAAGATATAATATGATTTGCGAAATGTTATGTAGTCCTCGTCTACACTACAAATAAATGTAAATGCGACACATCCTTGCTAGGAAATAGCGTTTGCAGATGTCTACGTATCGTAGGGATGGAGTTCTAATGCTTCTTAAAACGTGATATCGCATCTCATTTCTATGTTTCATGGTAAGATATAATATGACTTGCGAAGTGTTATGTAGTCCTCGTCTACACTTCAAATGAATGTAAATGCGACACTTCCTTGCTAGGAAATAGCGTTTGCAGAGGTCTACCTATCGTTGCAATAGAGTTCTAATGCTTCTTAAACCGCGATATCGCATCTCATTTCTATGTTCAGTGGTAAGATATAATATGACTGGCGAAGTGTTATGTAGTCCTCGTCTACACTTCAAATGAATGAAAATGCGACACTTTCTTGGTAGGAAATAGCGTTTGCAGATGTCTACCTATCGTAGCAATAGTGTTCTAATGCTTCTTAAACCGCGATATCGCATCTCATTTCTATGTTTAATGGTAAGATATAATATGATTTGCGAAGTTTTATGTATTCCTCGTCTACACTTCAAATGAATGTAAACGCGACACTTCCTTCATAGGAAATAGCGTTTGTAGATGTCTACGTATCGTAGCAATAGAGTTCTAATGCTTCTTAAAACGCGATATTGCATCTAATTTCTATGTTTCGTGGTAAGATATAATATGACATGCGAAGTGTTATGTAGTCCTCGTCTACACTTCAAATGAATGTGAATGCGACACTTCCTTGCAAGGAAATAGCGTTTGCAGATGTCTACGTATCGCAGCAATATAGTTAAAATGCTTCTTAAAACGAGATATCGCATCTCATTTCCATGTTTCATGATAAGATGAAATATTCATTGCGAAATGTTATATATTCCTCGTCTACACTTCAGATGAATGTAAATGCGACACTTCCTTGCTAGGAAATAGCGTTTGCAGATGTCTACGTATCGTAGCAATAGAGTTCTAATGCTTCTTAAAACGTGATATCGCATCTCATTTCTATGTTTCATGGTAAGATATAATATGTCTTGCGATGTGTTATGTAGTCCTCGTCTACACTTCAAATGAATGTAAATGCGACACTTCCTTGCTAGGAAATAGCGTTTGCAGATATCTACGTATCGTAGGGATGGAGTTCTGATGCTTCTTAAAACGTGATATCGCATCTCATTTCTATGTTTCGTGGTAAGATATAATATGACATGCGAAGTGTTATGTAGTCCTCGTCTACACTTCAAATGAATGTAAATGCGACACTTTCTTGGTAGGAAATAGCGTTCGCAGATGTCTACCTATCGTAGCAATAGTGTTCTAATGCTTCTTAAACCGCGATATCGCATCTCATTTCTATGTTTAATGGTAAGATATATTATGATTGGCGAAGTGTTATGTATTCCTCGTCTACACTTCAAATGAATGTGAATGCGACACTTCCTTGCAAGGAAATAGCGTTTGCAGATGTCTACGTATCGAAGCAATATAGTTAAAATGCTTCTTAAAACGAGATATCGCATCTCATTTCCATGTTTCATGATAAGATGAAATATTCATTGCGAAATGTTATATATTCCTCGTCTACACTTCAGATGAATGTAAATGCGACACTTCCTTGCTAGGAAATAGCGTCTGCAGATGTCTACGTATCGTAGCAATAGAGTTCTAATGCTTCTTAATAAGCGATTTCGCATCTCATTTCTATGTATCATGGTAAGATATAATATGATTTGCGAAATGTTATGTAGTCCTCGTCTACACTACAAATAAATGTAAATGCGACACATCCTTGCTAGGAAATAGCGTTTGCAGATGTCTACGTATCGTAGGGATGGAGTTCTAATGCTTCTTAAAACGTGATATCGCATCTCATTTCTATGTTTCATGGTAAGATATAATATGACTTGCGAAGTGTTATGTAGTCCTCGTCTACACTTCAAATGAATGTAAATGCGACACTTCCTTGCTAGGAAATAGCGTTTGCAGAGGTCTACGTATCGTAGCAATAGAGTTCTAATGCTTCTTAAAACGCGATATTGCATCTCATTTCTATGTTTCGTGGTAAGATATAATATGACATGCGAAGTGTTATGTAGTCCTCGTCTACACTTCAAATGAATGTGAATGCGACACTTCCTTGCAAGGAAATAGCGTTTGCAGATGTCTACGTATCGCAGCAATATAGTTAAAATGCTTCTTAAAACGAGATATCGCATCTCATTTCCATGTTTCATGATAAGATGAAATATTCATTGCGAAATGTTATATATTCCTCGTCTACACTTCAGATGAATGTAAATGCGACACTTCCTTGCTAGGAAATAGCGTTTGCAGATGTCTACGTATCGTAGCAATAGAGTTCTAATGCTTCTTAATAAGCGATTTCGCATCTAATTTCTATGTTTCATGGTAAGATATAATATGATTTGCGAAATGTTATGTAGTCCTCGTCTACACTACAAATAAATGTAAATGCGGCACATCCTTCCTAGGAAATAGCGTTTGCAGATGTCTACGTATCGTAGGGATGGAGTTCTAATGCTTCTTAAAACGTGATATCGCATCTCATTTCTATGTTTCATGGTAAGATATAATATGTCTTGCGATGTGTTATGTAGTCCTCGTCTACACTTCAAATGAATGTAAATGCGACACTTCCTTGCTAGGAAATAGCGTTTGCAGATGTCTACGTATCGTAGGGATGGAGTTCTGATGCTTCTTAAAACGTGATATCGCATCTCATTTCTATGTTTCATGGTAAGATATAATATGACTTGCGAAGTGTTATGTAGTCCTCGTCTACACTTCAAATGAATGTAAATGCGACACTTCCTTGCTAGGAAATAGCGTTTGCAGATGTCTACCTATCGTTGCAATAGAGTTCTAATGCTTCTTAAACCGCGATATCGCATCTCATTTCTATGTTCAGTGGTAAGATATAATATGACTGGCGAAGTGTTATGTAGTCCTCGTCTACACTTCAAATGAATATAAGTGCGACACTTCCTTGCTAAGAAATAGCGTTTGCAGATGTCTACCTATCGTTGCAATAGAGTTCTAATGCTTCTTAAAACGCGATATCGCATCTCATTTCTATGTTTAATTGTAAGATATAATATGATTGGCGAAGTGTTATGTATTCCTCGTCTACACTTCAAATGAATGTGAATGCGACACTTCCTTGCAAGGAAATAGCGTTTGCAGATGTCTACGTATCGCAGCAATATAGTTAAAATGCTTCTTAAAACGAGATATCGCATCTCATTTACATGTTTCATGATAAGATGAAATATTCATTGCGAAATGTTATATATTCCTCGTCTACACTTCAGATGAATGTAAATGCGACACTTCCTTGCTAGGAAATAGCGTTTGCAGATGTCTACGTATCGTAGCAATAGAGTTCTAATGCTTCTTAATAAGCGATTTCGCATCTCATTTCTATGTTTCATGGTAAGATATAATATGATTTGCGAAATGTTATGTAGTCCTCGTCTACACTACAAATAAATGTAAATGCGGCACATCCTTGCTAGGAAATAGCGTTTGCAGATGTCTACCTATCGTTGCAATAGTGTTCTAATGCTTCTTAAAACGTGATATCGCATCTCATTTCTATGTTTCATGGTAAGATATAATATGACTTGCGAAGTGTTATGTAGTCCTCGTCTACACTTCAAATGAATGTAAATGCGACACTTCCTTGCTAGGAAATAGCGTTTGCAGATGTCTACCTATCGTTGCAATAGAGATCTAATGCTTCTTAAAACGTGATATCGCATCTCATTTCTATGTTTCATGGTAAGATATAATATGACTTGCGAAGTGTTATGTAGTCCTCGTCTACACTTCAAATGAATGTAAATGCGACACTTTCTTGGTAGGAAATAGCGTTTGCAGATGTCTACCTATCGTAGCAATAGTGTTCTAATGCTTCTTAAACCGCGATATCGCATCTCATTTCTATGTTTAATGGTAAGATATAATATGATTTGCGAAGTTTCATGTATTCCTCGTCTACACTTCAAATGAATGTAAACGCGACACTTCCTTCATAGGAAATAGCGTTTGTAGATGTCTACGTATCGTAGCAATAGAGTTCTAATGCTTCTTAAAACGCGATATTGCTTCTCATTTCTATGTTTCATGGTAAGATATAATATGACTTGCGAAGTGTTATGTAGTCCTCGTCTACACTTCAAATGAATGTAAGTGCGACACTTCCTTGCTAAGAAATAGCGTTTGCAGATGTCTACCTATCGTTGCAATAGAGTTCTAATGCTTCTTAAAACGCGATATCGCATCTCATTTCTATGTTTAATTGTAAGATATAATATGATTGGCGAAGTGTTATATATTCCTCGTCTACACTTCAGATGAATGTAAATGCGACAGTTCCTTGCTAGGAAATAGCGTTTGCAGATGTCTACGTATCGTAGCAATAGAGTTCTAATGCATCTTAATAAGCGATTTCGCATCTCATTTCTATGTTTCATGGTAAGATATAATATGATTTGCGAAATGTTATGTAGTCCTCGTCTACACTTCAAATGAATGTAAGTGCGACACTTCCTTGCTAGGAAATAGCGTTTGCAGTTGTCTACCTATCGTTGCAATAGAGTTTTAATGCTTCTTAAAACGCTATATCGCATCTCATTTCTATGTTTAATTGTAAGATATAATATGATTGGCGAAGTGTTATGTATTCCTCGTCTACACTTCAAATGAATGTGAATGCGACACTTCCTTGCAAGGAAATAGCGTTTGCAGATGTCTACGTATCGAAGCAATATAGTTAAAATGCTTCTTAAAACGAGATATCGCATCTCATTTCCATGTTTCATGATAAGATGAAATATTCATTGCGAAATGTTATATATTCCTCGTCTACACTTCAGATGAATGTAAATGCGACACTTCCTTGCTAGGAAATAGCGTCTGCAGATGTCTACGTATCGTAGCAATAGAGTTCTAATGCTTCTTAATAAGCGATTTCGCATCTCATTTCTATGTATCATGGTAAGATATAATATGATTTGCGAAATGTTATGTAGTCCTCGTCTACACTACAAATAAATGTAAATGCGACACATCCTTGCTAGGAAATAGCGTTTGCAGATGTCTACGTATCGTAGGGATGGAGTTCTAATGCTTCTTAAAACGTGATATCGCATCTCATTTCTATGTTTCATGGTAAGATATAATATGACTTGCGAAGTGTTATGTAGTCCTCGTCTACACTTCAAATGAATGTAAATGCGACACTTCCTTGCTAGGAAATAGCGTTTGCAGAGGTCTACCTATCGTTGCAATAGAGTTCTAATGCTTCTTAAACCGCGATATCGCATCTCATTTCTATGTTCAGTGGTAAGATATAATATGACTGGCGAAGTGTTATGTAGTCCTCGTCTACACTTCAAATGAATGAAAATGCGACACTTTCTTGGTAGGAAATAGCGTTTGCAGATGTCTACCTATCGTAGCAATAGTGTTCTAATGCTTCTTAAACCGCGATATCGCATCTCATTTCTATGTTTAATGGTAAGATATAATATGATTTGCGAAGTTTTATGTATTCCTCGTCTACACTTCAAATGAATGTAAACGCGACACTTCCTTCATAGGAAATAGCGTTTGTAGATGTCTACGTATCGTAGCAATAGAGTTCTAATGCTTCTTAAAACGCGATATTGCATCTAATTTCTATGTTTCGTGGTAAGATATAATATGACATGCGAAGTGTTATGTAGTCCTCGTCTACACTTCAAATGAATGTGAATGCGACACTTCCTTGCAAGGAAATAGCGTTTGCAGATGTCTACGTATCGCAGCAATATAGTTAAAATGCTTCTTAAAACGAGATATCGCATCTCATTTCCATGTTTCATGATAAGATGAAATATTCATTGCGAAATGTTATATATTCCTCGTCTACACTTCAGATGAATGTAAATGCGACACTTCCTTGCTAGGAAATAGCGTTTGCAGATGTCTACGTATCGTAGCAATAGAGTTCTAATGCTTCTTAATAAGCGATTTCGCATCTCATTTCTATGTTTCATGGTAAGATATAATATGATTTGCGAAATGTTATGTAGTCCTCGTCTACACTACAAATAAATGTAAATGCGGCACATCCTTCCTAGGAAATAGCGTTTGCAGATGTCTACGTATCGTAGGGATGGAGTTCTAATGCTTCTTAAAACGTGATATCGCATCTCATTTCTATGTTTCATGGTAAGATATAATATGTCTTGCGATGTGTTATGTAGTCCTCGTCTACACTTCAAATGAATGTAAATGCGACACTTCCTTGCTAGGAAATAGCGTTTGCAGATATCTACGTATCGTAGGGATGGAGTTCTGATGCTTCTTAAAACGTGATATCGCATCTCATTTCTATGTTTCGTGGTAAGATATAATATGACATGCGAAGTGTTATGTAGTCCTCGTCTACACTTCAAATGAATGTAAATGCGACACTTTCTTGGTAGGAAATAGCGTTTGCAGATGTCTACCTATCGTAGCAATAGTGTTCTAATGCTTCTTAAACCGCGATATCGCATCTCATTTCTATGTTTAATGGTAAGATATATTATGATTGGCGAAGTGTTATGTATTCCTCGTCTACACTTCAAATGAATGTGAATGCGACACTTCCTTGCAAGGAAATAGCGTTTGCAGATGTCTACGTATCGAAGCAATATAGTTAAAATGCTTCTTAAAACGAGATATCGCATCTCATTTCCATGTTTCATGATAAGATGAAATATTCATTGCGAAATGTTATATATTCCTCGTCTACACTTCAGATGAATGTAAATGCGACACTTCCTTGCTAGGAAATAGCGTCTGCAGATGTCTACGTATCGTAGCAATAGAGTTCTAATGCTTCTTAATAAGCGATTTCGCATCTCATTTCTATGTATCATGGTAAGATATAATATGATTTGCGAAATGTTATGTAGTCCTCGTCTACACTACAAATAAATGTAAATGCGACACATCCTTGCTAGGAAATAGCGTTTGCAGATGTCTACGTATCGTAGGGATGGAGTTCTAATGCTTCTTAAAACGTGATATCGCATCTCATTTCTATGTTTCATGGTAAGATATAATATGACTTGCGAAGTGTTATGTAGTCCTCGTCTACACTTCAAATGAATGTAAATGCGACACTTCCTTGCTAGGAAATAGCGTTTGCAGAGGTCTACGTATCGTAGCAATAGAGTTCTAATGCTTCTTAAAACGCGATATTGCATCTCATTTCTATGTTTCGTGGTAAGATATAATATGACATGCGAAGTGTTATGTAGTCCTCGTCTACACTTCAAATGAATGTGAATGCGACACTTCCTTGCATGGAAATAGCGTTTGCAGATGTCTACGTATCGCAGCAATATAGTTAAAATGCTTCTTAAAACGAGATATCGCATCTCATTTCCATGTTTCATGATAAGATGAAATATTCATTGCGAAATGTTATATATTCCTCGTCTACACTTCAGATGAATGTAAATGCGACACTTCCTTGCTAGGAAATAGCGTTTGCAGATGTCTACGTATCGTAGCAATAGAGTTCTAATGCTTCTTAATAAGCGATTTCGCATCTAATTTCTATGTTTCATGGTAAGATATAATATGATTTGCGAAATGTTATGTAGTCCTCGTCTACACTACAAATAAATGTAAATGCGGCACATCCTTCCTAGGAAATAGCGTTTGCAGATGTCTACGTATCGTAGGGATGGAGTTCTAATGCTTCTTAAAACGTGATATCGCATCTCATTTCTATGTTTCATGGTAAGATATAATATGTCTTGCGATGTGTTATGTAGTCCTCGTCTACACTTCAAATGAATGTAAATGCGACACTTCCTTGCTAGGAAATAGCGTTTGCAGATGTCTACGTATCGTAGGGATGGAGTTCTGATGCTTCTTAAAACGTGATATCGCATCTCATTTCTATGTTTCATGGTAAGATATAATATGACTTGCGAAGTGTTATGTAGTCCTCGTCTACACTTCAAATGAATGTAAATGCGACACTTCCTTGCTAGGAAATAGCGTTTGCAGATGTCTACCTATCGTTGCAATAGAGTTCTAATGCTTCTTAAACCGCGATATCGCATCTCATTTCTATGTTCAGTGGTAAGATATAATATGACTGGCGAAGTGTTATGTAGTCCTCGTCTACACTTCAAATGAATATAAGTGCGACACTTCCTTGCTAAGAAATAGCGTTTGCAGATGTCTACCTATCGTTGCAATAGAGTTCTAATGCTTCTTAAAACGCGATATCGCATCTCATTTCTATGTTTAATTGTAAGATATAATATGATTGGCGAAGTGTTATGTATTCCTCGTCTACACTTCAAATGAATGTGAATGCGACACTTCCTTGCAAGGAAATAGCGTTTGCAGATGTCTACGTATCGCAGCAATATAGTTAAAATGCTTCTTAAAACGAGATATCGCATCTCATTTACATGTTTCATGATAAGATGAAATATTCATTGCGAAATGTTATATATTCCTCGTCTACACTTCAGATGAATGTAAATGCGACACTTCCTTGCTAGGAAATAGCGTTTGCAGATGTCTACGTATCGTAGCAATAGAGTTCTAATGCTTCTTAATAAGCGATTTCGCATCTCATTTCTATGTTTCATGGTAAGATATAATATGATTTGCGAAATGTTATGTAGTCCTCGTCTACACTACAAATAAATGTAAATGCGGCACATCCTTGCTAGGAAATAGCGTTTGCAGATGTCTACCTATCGTTGCAATAGTGTTCTAATGCTTCTTAAAACGTGATATCGCATCTCATTTCTATGTTTCATGGTAAGATATAATATGACTTGCGAAGTGTTATGTAGTCCTCGTCTACACTTCAAATGAATGTAAATGCGACACTTCCTTGCTAGGAAATAGCGTTTGCAGATGTCTACCTATCGTTGCAATAGAGATCTAATGCTTCTTAAAACGTGATATCGCATCTCATTTCTATGTTTCATGGTAAGATATAATATGACTTGCGAAGTGTTATGTAGTCCTCGTCTACACATCAAATGAATGTAAATGCGACACTTTCTTGGTAGGAAATAGCGTTTGCAGATGTCTACCTATCGTAGCAATAGTGTTCTAATGCTTCTTAAACCGCGATATCGCATCTCATTTCTATGTTTAATGGTAAGATATAATATGATTTGCGAAGTTTCATGTATTCCTCGTCTACACTTCAAATGAATGTAAACGCGACACTTCCTTCATAGGAAATAGCGTTTGTAGATGTCTACGTATCGTAGCAATAGAGTTCTAATGCTTCTTAAAACGCGATATTGCTTCTCATTTCTATGTTTCATGGTAAGATATAATATGACTTGCGAAGTGTTATGTAGTCCTCGTCTACACTTCAAATGAATGTAAGTGCGACACTTCCTTGCTAAGAAATAGCGTTTGCAGATGTCTACCTATCGTTGCAATAGAGTTCTAATGCTTCTTAAAACGCGATATCGCATCTCATTTCTATGTTTAATTGTAAGATATAATATGATTGGCGAAGTGTTATATATTCCTCGTCTACACTTCAGATGAATGTAAATGCGACAGTTCCTTGCTAGGAAATAGCGTTTGCAGATGTCTACGTATCGTAGCAATAGAGTTCTAATGCTTCTTAATAAGCGATTTCGCATCTCATTTCTATGTTTCATGGTAAGATATAATATGATTTGCGAAATGTTATGTAGTCCTCGTCTACACTACAAATAAATGTAAATGCGACACATCCTTGCTAGGAAATAGCGTTTGCAGATGTCTACGTATCGTAGGGATGGAGTTCTAATGCTTCTTAAAACGTGATATCGCATCTCATTTCTATGTTTCATGGTAAGATATAATATGACTTGCGAAGTGTTATGTAGTCCTCGTCTAAACTTCAAATGAATGTAAATGCGACACTTCCTTGCTAGGAAATAGCGTTTGCAGATGTCTACCTATCGTTGCAATAGAGTTCTAATGCTTCTTAAACCGCGATATCGCATCTCATTTCTATGTTCAGTGGTAAGACATAATATGACTGGCGAAGTGTTATGTAGTCCTCGTCTACACTTCAAATGAATGTAAATGCGACACTTTCTTGGTAGGAAATAGCGTTTGCAGATGTCTACCTATCGTAGCAATAGTGTTCTAATGCTTCTTAAACCGCGATATCGCATCTCATTTCTATGTTTAATGGTAAGATATAATATGATTTGCGAATTTGTATGTATTCCTCGTCTACACTTCAAATGAATGTAAACGCGACACTTCCTTCATAGGAAATAGCGTTTGTAGATGTCTACGTATCGTAGCAATAGAGTTCTAATGCTTCTTAAAACGCGATATTGCATCTCATTTCTATGTTTCGTGGTAAGATATAATATGACATGCGAAGTGTTATGTAGTCCTCGTCTACACTACAGATGAATGTAAATGCGACACTTCCTTGCTAGGAAATAGCGTTTGCAGATGTCTACGTATCGTAGCAATAGAGTTCTAATGCTTCTTAATAAGCGATTTCGCATCTCATTTCTATGTTTCATGGTAAGATATAATATGATTTGCGAAATGTTATGTAGTCCTCGTCTACACTACAAATAAATGTAAATGCGGCACATCCTTGCTAGGAAATAGCGTTTGCAGATGTCTACGTATCGTAGGGATGGAGTTCTAATGCTTCTTAAAACGTGATATCGCATCTCATTTCTATGTTTCATGGTAAGATATAATATGACTTGCGAAGTGTTATGTAGTCCTCGTCTACACTTCAAATGAATGTAAATGCGACACTTCCTTGCTAGGAAATAGCGTTTGCAGATGTCTACCTATCGTAGCAATAGTGTTCTAATGCTTCTTAAACCGCGATATCGCATCTCATTTCTATGTTTAATGGTAAGATATAATATGATTTGCGAAGTTTTATGTATTCCTCGTCTACACTTCAAATGACTGTAAACGCGACACTTCCTTCATAGGAAATAGCGTTTGTAGATGTCTACGTATCGTAGCAATAGAGTTCTAATGCTTCTTAAAACGCGATATCGCATCTCATTTCTATGTTTAATTGTAAGATATAATATGATTTGCGAAGTGTTATATATTCCTCGTCTACACTTCAGATGAATGTAAATGCGACACTTCCTTGCTAGGAAATAGCGTTTGCAGATGTCTACGTATCGTAGCAATAGAGTTCTAATGCTTCTTAATAAGCGATTTCGCATCTCATTTCTATGTTTCATGGTAAGATATAATATGATTTGCGAAATGTTATGTAGTCCTCGTCTACACTACAAATAAATGTAAATGCGACACATCCTTGCTAGGAAATAGCGTTTGCAGATGTCTACGTATCGTAGGGATGGAGTTCTAATGCTTCATAAAACGTGATATCGCATCTCATTTCTATGTTTCATGGTAAGATATAATATGACTTGCGAAGTGTTATGTAGTCCTCGTCTAAACTTCAAATGAATGTAAATGCGACACTTCCTTGCTAGGAAATAGCTTTTGCAGATGTCTACCTATCGTTGCAATAGAGTTCTAATGCTTCTTAAACCGCGATATCGCATCTCATTTCTATGTTTAATGGTAAGATATAATATGATTTGCGAAGTTTTATGTATTCCTCGTCTACACTTCAAATGAATGTAAACGCGACACTTCCTTCATAGGAAATAGCGTTTGTAGATGTCTACGTATCGTAGCAATAGAGTTCTAATGCTTCTTAAAACGCGATATTGCATCTCATTTCTATGTTTCGTGGTAAGATTTAATATGACATGCGAAGTGTTATGTAGTCCTCGTCTACACTTCAAATGAATGTAAATGCGACACTTTCTTGGTAGGAAATAGCGTTTGCAGATGTCTACCTATCGTAGCAATAGTGTTCTAATGCTTCTTAAACCGCGATATCGCATCTCATTTCTATGTTTAATGGTAAGATATAATATGATTGGCGAAGTGTTATGTATTCCTCGTCTACACTTCAAATGAATGTGAATGCGACACTTCCTTGCAAGGAAATAGCGTTTGCAGATGTCTACGTATCGAAGCAATATAGTTAAAATGCTTCTTAAAACGAGATATCGCATCTCATTTCCATGTTTCATGATAAGATGAAATATTCATTGCGAAATGTTATATATTCCTCGTCTACACTTCAGATGAATGTAAATGCGACACTTCCTTGCTAGGAAATAGCGTCTGCAGATGTCTACGTATCGTAGCAATAGAGTTCTAATGCTTCTTAATAAGCGATTTCGCATCTCATTTCTATGTATCATGGTAAGATATAATATGATTTGCGAAATGTTATGTAGTCCTCGTCTACACTACAAATAAATGTAAATGCGACACATCCTTGCTAGGAAATAGCGTTTGCAGATGTCTACGTATCGTAGGGATGGAGTTCTAATGCTTCTTAAAACGTGATATCGCATCTCATTTCTATGTTTCATGGTAAGATATAATATGACTTGCGAAGTGTTATGTAGTCCTCGTCTACACTTCAAATGAATGTAAATGCGACACTTCCTTGCTAGGAAATAGCGTTTGCAGAGGTCTACCTATCGTTGCAATAGAGTTCTAATGCTTCTTAAACCGCGATATCGCATCTCATTTCTATGTTCAGTGGTAAGATATAATATGACTGGCGAAGTGTTATGTAGTCCTCGTCTACACTTCAAATGAATGAAAATGCGACACTTTCTTGGTAGGAAATAGCGTTTGCAGATGTCTACCTATCGTAGCAATAGTGTTCTAATGCTTCTTAAACCGCGATATCGCATCTCATTTCTATGTTTCATGGTAAGATATAATATGATTTGCGAAATGTTATGTAGTCCTCGTCTACACTACAAATAAATGTAAATGCGGCACATCCTTCCTAGGAAATAGCGTTTGCAGATGTCTACGTATCGTAGGGATGGAGTTCTAATGCTTCTTAAAACGTGATATCGCATCTCATTTCTATGTTTCATGGTAAGATATAATATGTCTTGCGATGTGTTATGTAGTCCTCGTCTACACTTCAAATGAATGTAAATGCGACACTTCCTTGCTAGGAAATAGCGTTTGCAGATATCTACGTATCGTAGGGATGGAGTTCTGATGCTTCTTAAAACGTGATATCGCATCTCATTTCTATGTTTCGTGGTAAGATATAATATGACATGCGAAGTGTTATGTAGTCCTCGTCTACACTTCAAATGAATGTAAATGCGACACTTTCTTGGTAGGAAATAGCGTTTGCAGATGTCTACCTATCGTAGCAATAGTGTTCTAATGCTTCTTAAACCGCGATATCGCATCTCATTTCTATGTTTAATGGTAAGATATAATATGATTGGCGAAGTGTTATGTATTCCTCGTCTACACTTCAAATGAATGTGAATGCGACACTTCCTTGCAAGGAAATAGCGTTTGCAGATGTCTACGTATCGAAGCAATATAGTTAAAATGCTTCTTAAAACGAGATATCGCATCTCATTTCCATGTTTCATGATAAGATGAAATATTCATTGCGAAATGTTATATATTCCTCGTCTACACTTCAGATGAATGTAAATGCGACACTTCCTTGCTAGGAAATAGCGTCTGCAGATGTCTACGTATCGTAGCAATAGAGTTCTAATGCTTCTTAATAAGCGATTTCGCATCTCATTTCTATGTATCATGGTAAGATATAATATGATTTGCGAAATGTTATGTAGTCCTCGTCTACACTACAAATAAATGTAAATGCGACACATCCTTGCTAGGAAATAGCGTTTGCAGATGTCTACGTATCGTAGGGATGGAGTTCTAATGCTTCTTAAAACGTGATATCGCATCTCATTTCTATGTTTCATGGTAAGATATAATATGACTTGCGAAGTGTTATGTAGTCCTCGTCTACACTTCAAATGAATGTAAATGCGACACTTCCTTGCTAGGAAATAGCGTTTGCAGAGGTCTACGTATCGTAGCAATAGAGTTCTAATGCTTCTTAAAACGCGATATTGCATCTCATTTCTATGTTTCGTGGTAAGATATAATATGACATGCGAAGTGTTATGTAGTCCTCGTCTACACTTCAAATGAATGTGAATGCGACACTTCCTTGCAAGGAAATAGCGTTTGCAGATGTCTACGTATCGCAGCAATATAGTTAAAATGCTTCTTAAAACGAGATATCGCATCTCATTTCCATGTTTCATGATAAGATGAAATATTCATTGCGAAATGTTATATATTCCTCGTCTACACTTCAGATGAATGTAAATGCGACACTTCCTTGCTAGGAAATAGCGTTTGCAGATGTCTACGTATCGTAGCAATAGAGTTCTAATGCTTCTTAATAAGCGATTTCGCATCTAATTTCTATGTTTCATGGTAAGATATAATATGATTTGCGAAATGTTATGTAGTCCTCGTCTACACTACAAATAAATGTAAATGCGGCACATCCTTCCTAGGAAATAGCGTTTGCAGATGTCTACGTATCGTAGGGATGGAGTTCTAATGCTTCTTAAAACGTGATATCGCATCTCATTTCTATGTTTCATGGTAAGATATAATATGTCTTGCGATGTGTTATGTAGTCCTCGTCTACACTTCAAATGAATGTAAATGCGACACTTCCTTGCTAGGAAATAGCGTTTGCAGATGTCTACGTATCGTAGGGATGGAGTTCTGATGCTTCTTAAAACGTGATATCGCATCTCATTTCTATGTTTCATGGTAAGATATAATATGACTTGCGAAGTGTTATGTAGTCCTCGTCTACACTTCAAATGAATGTAAATGCGACACTTCCTTGCTAGGAAATAGCGTTTGCAGATGTCTACCTATCGTTGCAATAGAGTTCTAATGCTTCTTAAACCGCGATATCGCATCTCATTTCTATGTTCAGTGGTAAGATATAATATGACTGGCGAAGTGTTATGTAGTCCTCGTCTACACTTCAAATGAATGTGAATGCGACACTTCCTTGCAAGGAAATAGCGTTTGCAGATGTCTACGTATCGCAGCAATATAGTTAAAATGCTTCTTAAAACGAGATATCGCATCTCATTT
Source organism: Xylocopa sonorina (assembly GCF_050948175.1). Lineage (NCBI taxonomy): Eukaryota > Metazoa > Arthropoda > Insecta > Hymenoptera > Apidae > Xylocopa > Xylocopa sonorina. The sequence continues at coordinate 1,921,145 of NW_027490103.1, read as the reverse complement.
ACATGTTTCATGATAAGATGAAATATTCATTGCGAAATGTTATATATTCCTCGTCTACACTTCAGATGAATGTAAATGCGACACTTCCTTGCTAGGAAATAGCGTTTGCAGATGTCTACGTATCGTAGCAATAGAGTTCTAATGCTTCTTAATAAGCGATTTCGCATCTCATTTCTATGTTTCATGGTAAGATATAATATGATTTGCGAAATGTTATGTAGTCCTCGTCTACACTACAAATAAATGTAAATGCGGCACATCCTTGCTAGGAAATAGCGTTTGCAGATGTCTACCTATCGTTGCAATAGTGTTCTAATGCTTCTTAAAACGTGATATCGCATCTCATTTCTATGTTTCATGGTAAGATATAATATGACTTGCGAAGTGTTATGTAGTCCTCGTCTACACTTCAAATGAATGTAAATGCGACACTTTCTTGGTAGGAAATAGCGTTTGCAGATGTCTACCTATCGTAGCAATAGTGTTCTAATGCTTCTTAAACCGCGATATCGCATCTCATTTCTATGTTTAATGGTAAGATATAATATGATTTGCGAAGTTTCATGTATTCCTCGTCTACACTTCAAATGAATGTAAACGCGACACTTCCTTCATAGGAAATAGCGTTTGTAGATGTCTACGTATCGTAGCAATAGAGTTCTAATGCTTCTTAAAACGCGATATTGCTTCTCATTTCTATGTTTCATGGTAAGATATAATATGACTTGCGAAGTGTTATGTAGTCCTCGTCTACACTTCAAATGAATGTAAGTGCGACACTTCCTTGCTAAGAAATAGCGTTTGCAGATGTCTACCTATCGTTGCAATAGAGTTCTAGTGCTTCTTAAAACGCGATATCGCATCTCATTTCTATGTTTAATTGTAAGATATAATATGATTGGCGAAGTGTTATATATTCCTCGTCTACACTTCAGATGAATGTAAATGCGACAGTTCCTTGCTAGGAAATAGCGTTTGCAGATGTCTACGTATCGTAGCAATAGAGTTCTAATGCTTCTTAATAAGCGATTTCGCATCTCATTTCTATGTTTCATGGTAAGATATAATATGATTTGCGAAATGTTATGTAGTCCTCGTCTACACTACAAATAAATGTAAATGCGACACATCCTTGCTAGGAAATAGCGTTTGCAGATGTCTACGTATCGTAGGGATGGAGTTCTAATGCTTCTTAAAACGTGATATCGCATCTCATTTCTATGTTTCATGGTAAGATATAATATGACTTGCGAAGTGTTATGTAGTCCTCGTCTAAACTTCAAATGAATGTAAATGCGACACTTCCTTGCTAGGAAATAGCGTTTGCAGATGTCTACCTATCGTTGCAATAGAGTTCTAATGCTTCTTAAACCGCGATATCGCATCTCATTTCTATGTTCAGTGGTAAGACATAATATGACTGGCGAAGTGTTATGTAGTCCTCGTCTACACTTCAAATGAATGTAAATGCGACACTTTCTTGGTAGGAAATAGCGTTTGCAGATGTCTACCTATCGTAGCAATAGTGTTCTAATGCTTCTTAAACCGCGATATCGCATCTCATTTCTATGTTTAATGGTAAGATATAATATGATTTGCGAAGTTTTATGTATTCCTCGTCTACACTTCAAATGAATGTAAACGCGACACTTCCTTCATAGGAAATAGCGTTTGTAGATGTCTACGTATCGTAGCAATAGAGTTCTAATGCTTCTTAAAACGCGATATTGCATCTCATTTCTATGTTTCGTGGTAAGATATAATATGACATGCGAAGTGTTATGTAGTCCTCGTCTACACTACAGATGAATGTAAATGCGACACTTCCTTGCTAGGAAATAGCGTTTGCAGATGTCTACGTATCGTAGCAATAGAGTTCTAATGCTTCTTAATAAGCGATTTCGCATCTCATTTCTATGTTTCATGGTAAGATATAATATGATTTGCGAAATGTTATGTAGTCCTCGTCTACACTACAAATAAATGTAAATGCGGCACATCCTTGCTAGGAAATAGCGTTTGCAGATGTCTACGTATCGTAGGGATGGAGTTCTAATGCTTCATAAAACGTGATATCGCATCTCATTTCTATGTTTCATGGTAAGATATAATATGACTTGCGAAGTGTTATGTAGTCCTCGTCTAAACTTCAAATGAATGTAAATGCGACACTTCCTTGCTAGGAAATAGCTTTTGCAGATGTCTACCTATCGTTGCAATAGAGTTCTAATGCTTCTTAAACCGCGATTTCGCATCTCATTTCTATGTTTAATGGTAAGATATAATATGATTTGCGAAGTTTTATGTATTCCTCGTCTACACTTCAAATGAATGTAAACGCGACACTTCCTTCATAGGAAATAGCGTTTGTAGATGTCTACGTATCGTAGCAATAGAGTTCTAATGCTTCTTAAAACGCGATATTGCATCTCATTTCTATGTTTCGTGGTAAGATATAATATGACATGCGAAGTGTTATGTAGTCCTCGTCTACACTTCAAATGAATGTAAATGCGACACTTTCTTGGTAGGAAATAGCGTTTGCAGATGTCTACCTATCGTAGCAATAGTGTTCTAATGCTTCTTAAACCGCGATATCGCATCTCATTTCTATGTTTAATGGTAAGATATAATATGATTGGCGAAGTGTTATGTATTCCTCGTCTACACTTCAAATGAATGTGAATGCGACACTTCCTTGCAAGGAAATAGCGTTTGCAGATGTCTACGTATCGAAGCAATATAGTTAAAATGCTTCTTAAAACGAGATATCGCATCTCATTTCCATGTTTCATGATAAGATGAAATATTCATTGCGAAATGTTATATATTCCTCGTCTACACTTCAGATGAATGTAAATGCGACACTTCCTTGCTAGGAAATAGCGTCTGCAGATGTCTACGTATCGTAGCAATAGAGTTCTAATGCTTCTTAATAAGCGATTTCGCATCTCATTTCTATGTTTCATGGTAAGATATAATATGATTTGCGAAATGTTATGTAGTCCTCGTCTACACTACAAATAAATGTAAATGCGACACATCCTTGCTAGGAAATAGCGTTTGCAGATGTCTACGTATCGTAGGGATGGAGTTCTAATGCTTCTTAAAACGTGATATCGCATCTCATTTCTATGTTTCATGGTAAGATATAATATGACTTGCGAAGTGTTATGTAGTCCTCGTCTACACTTCAAATGAATGTAAATGCGACACTTCCTTGCTAGGAAATAGCGTTTGCAGAGGTCTACCTATCGTTGCAATAGAGCTCTAATGCTTCTTAAACCGCGATATCGCATCTCATTTCTATGTTCAGTGGTAAGATATAATATGACTGGCGAAGTGTTATGTAGTCCTCGTCTACACTTCAAATGAATGAAAATGCGACACTTTCTTGGTAGGAAATAGCGTTTGCAGATGTCTACCTATCGTAGCAATTGTGTTCTAATGCTTCTTAAACCGCGATATCGCATCTCATTTCTATGTTTAATGGTAAGATATAATATGATTTGCGAAGTTTTATGTATTCCTCGTCTACACTTCAAATGAATGTAAACGCGACACTTCCTTCATAGGAAATAGCGTTTGCAGATTTCTACGTATCGCAGCAATATAGTTAAAATGCTTCTTAAAACGAGATATCGCATCTCATTTCCATGTTTCATGATAAGATGAAATATTCATTGCGAAATGTTATATATTCCTCGTCTACACTTCAGATGAATGTAAATGCGACACTTCCTTGCTAGGAAATAGCGTTTGCAGATGTCTACGTATCGTAGCAATAGAGTTCTAATGCTTCTTAATAAGCGATTTCGCATCTCATTTCTATGTTCAGTGGTAAGATATAATATGACTGGCGAAGTGTTATGTAGTCCTCGTCTACACTTCAAATGAATGTAAGTGCGACACTTCCTTGCTAAGAAATAGCGTTTGCAGATGTCTACCTATCGTTGCAATAGAGTTCTAATGCTTCTTAAAACGCGATATCGCATCTCATTTCTATGTTTAATTGTAAGATATAATATGATTGGCGAAGTGTTATGTATTCCTCGTCTACACTTCAAATGAATGTGAATGCGACACTTCCTTGCAAGGAAATAGCGTTTGCAGATGTCTACGTATCGCAGCAATATAGTTAAAATGCTTCTTAAAACGAGATATCGCATCTCATTTACATGTTTCATGATAAGATGAAATATTCATTGCGAAATGTTATATATTCCTCGTCTACACTTCAGATGAATGTAAATGCGACACTTCCTTACTAGGAAATAGCGTTTGCAGATGTCTACGTATCGTAGCAATAGAGTTCTAATGCTTCTTAATAAGCGATTTCGCATCTCATTTCTATGTTTCATGGTAAGATATAATATGATTTGCGAAATGTTATGTAGTCCTCGTCTACACTACAAATAAATGTAAATGCGGCACATCCTTGCTAGGAAATAGCGTTTGCAGATGTCTACCTATCGTTGCAATAGAGTTCTAATGCTTCTTAAACCGCGATATCGCATCTCATTTCTATGTTCAGTGGTAAGACATAATATGACTGGCGAAGTGTTATGTAGTCCTCGTCTACACTTCAAATGAATGTAAATGCGACACTTTCTTGGTAGGAAATAGCGTTTGCAGATGTCTACCTATCGTAGCAATAGTGTTCTAATGCTTCTTAAACCGCGATATCGCATCTCATTTCTATGTTTAATGGTAAGATATAATATGATTTGCGAAGTTTTATGTATTCCTCGTCTACACTTCAAATGAATGTAAACGCGACACTTCCTTCATAGGAAATAGCGTTTGTAGATGTCTACGTATCGTAGCAATAGAGTTCTAATGCTTCTTAAAACGCGATATTGCATCTCATTTCTATGTTTCGTGGTAAGATATAATATGACATGCGAAGTGTTATGTAGTCCTCGTCTACACTACAGATGAATGTAAATGCGACACTTCCTTGCTAGGAAATAGCGTTTGCAGATGTCTACGTATCGTAGCAATAGAGTTCTAATGCTTCTTAATAAGCGATTTCGCATCTCATTTCTATGTTTCATGGTAAGATATAATATGATTTGCGAAATGTTATGTAGTCCTCGTCTACACTACAAATAAATGTAAATGCGGCACATCCTTGCTAGGAAATAGCGTTTGCAGATGTCTACGTATCGTAGGGATGGAGTTCTAATGCTTCTTAAAACGTGATATCGCATCTCATTTCTATGTTTCATGGTAAGATATAATATGACTTGCGAAGTGTTATGTAGTCCTCGTCTACACTTCAAATGAATGTAAATGCGACACTTCCTTGCTAGGAAATAGCGTTTGTAGATGTCTACGTATCGTAGCAATAGAGTTCTAATGCTTCTTAAAACGCGATATTGCATCTCATTTCTATGTTTCGTGGTAAGATATAATATGACATGCGAAGTGTTATGTAGTCCTCGTCTACACTACAGATGAATGTAAATGCGACACTTCCTTGCTAGGAAATAGCGTTTGCAGATGTCTACGTATCGTAGCAATAGATTTCTAATGCTTCTTAATAAGCGATTTCGCATCTCATTTCTATGTTTCATGGTAAGATATAATATGATTTGCGAAATGTTATGTAGTCCTCGTCTACACTACAAATAAATGTAAATGCGGCACATCCTTGCTAGGAAATAGCGTTTGCAGATGTCTACGTATCGTAGGGATGGAGTTCTAATGCTTCTTAAAACGTGATATCGCATCTCATTTCTATGTTTCATGGTAAGATATAATATGACTTGCGAAGTGTTATGTAGTCCTCGTCTACACTTCAAATGAATGTAAATGCGACACTTCCTTGCTAGGAAATAGCGTTTGCAGATGTCTACCTATCGTTGCAATAGAGATCTAATGCTTCTTAAAACGTGATATCGCATCTCATTTCTATGTTTCATGGTAAGATATAATATGACTTGCGAAGTGTTATGTAGTCCTCGTCTACACTTCAAATGAATGTAAATGCGACACTTTCTTGGTAGGAAATAGCGTTTGCAGATGTCTACCTATCGTAGCAATAGTGTTCTAATGCTTCTTAAACCGCGATATCGCATCTCATTTCTATGTTTAATGGTAAGATATAATATGATTTGCGAAGTTTTATGTATTCCTCGTCTACACTTCAAATGACTGTAAACGCGACACTTCCTTCATAGGAAATAGCGTTTGTAGATGTCTACGTATCGTAGCAATAGAGTTCTAATGCTTCTTAAAACGCGATATCGCATCTCATTTCTATGTTTAATTGTAAGATATAATATGATTGGCGAAGTGTTATATATTCCTCGTCTACACTTCAGATGAATGTAAATGCGACACTTCCTTGCTAGGAAATAGCGTTTGCAGATGTCTACGTATCGTAGCAATAGAGTTCTAATGCTTCTTAATAAGCGATTTCGCATCTCATTTCTATGTTTCATGGTAAGATATAATATGATTTGCGAAATGTTATGTAGTCCTCGTCTACACTACAAATAAATGTAAATGCGACACATCCTTGCTAGGAAATAGCGTTTGCAGATGTCTACGTATCGTAGGGATGGAGTTCTAATGCTTCATAAAACGTGATATCGCATCTCATTTCTATGTTTCATGGTAAGATATAATATGACTTGCGAAGTGTTATGTAGTCCTCGTCTAAACTTCAAATGAATGTAAATGCGACACTTCCTTGCTAGGAAATAGCGTTTGCAGATGTCTACCTATCGTTGCAATAGAGTTCTAATGCTTCTTAAACCGCGATATCGCATCTCATTTCCATGTTCAGTGGTAAGATATAATATGACTGGCGAAGTGTTATGTAGTCCTCGTCTACACTTCAAATGAATGTAAATGCGACACTTTCTTGGTAGGAAATAGCGTTTGCAGATGTCTACCTATCGTAGCAATAGTGTTCTAATGCTTCTTAAACCGCGATATCGCATCTCATTTCTATGTTTAATGGTAAGATATAATATGATTTGCGAAGTTTTATGTATTCCTCGTCTACACTTCAAATGACTGTAAACGCGACACTTCCTTCATAGGAAATAGCGTTTGTAGATGTCTACGTATCGTAGCAATAGAGTTCTAATGCTTCTTAAAACGCGATATCGCATCTCATTTCTATGTTTAATTGTAAGATATAATATGATTGGCGAAGTGTTATATATTCCTCGTCTACACTTCAGATGAATGTAAATGCGACACTTCCTTGCTAGGAAATAGCGTTTGCAGATGTCTACGTATCGTAGCAATAGAGTTCTAATGCTTCTTAATAAGCGATTTCGCATCTCATTTCTATGTTTCATGGTAAGATATAATATGATTTGCGAAATGTTATGTAGTCCTCGTCTACACTACAAATAAATGTAAATGCGACACATCCTTGCTAGGAAATAGCGTTTGCAGATGTCTACGTATCGTAGGGATGGAGTTCTAATGCTTCATAAAACGTGATATCGCATCTCATTTCTATGTTTCATGGTAAGATATAATATGACTTGCGAAGTGTTATGTAGTCCTCGTCTAAACTTCAAATGAATGTAAATGCGACACTTCCTTGCTAGGAAATAGCGTTTGCAGATGTCTACCTATCGTTGCAATAGAGTTCTAATGCTTCTTAAACCGCGATATCGCATCTCATTTCCATGTTCAGTGGTAAGATATAATATGACTGGCGAAGTGTTATGTAGTCCTCGTCTACACTTCAAATGAATGTAAATGCGACACTTTCTTGGTAGGAAATAGCGTTTGCAGATGTCTACCTATCGTAGCAATAGTGTTCTAATGCTTCTTAAACCGCGATATCGCATCTCATTTCTATGTTTAATGGTAAGATATAATATGATTTGCGAAGTGTTATGTAGTCCTCGTCTAAACTTCAAATGAATGTAAATGCGACACTTCCTTGCTAGGAAATAGCGTTTGCAGATGTCTACCTATCGTTGCAATAGAGTTCTAATGCTTCTTAAACCGCGATATCGCATCTCATTTCCATGTTCAGTGGTAAGATATAATATGACTGGCGAAGTGTTATGTAGTCCTCGTCTACACTTCAAATGAATGTAAATGCGACACTTTCTTGGTAGGAAATAGCGTTTGCAGATGTCTACCTATCGTAGCAATAGTGTTCTAATGCTTCTTAAACCGCGATATCGCATCTCATTTCTATGTTTAATGGTAAGATATAATATGATTTGCGAAGTTTTATGTATTCCTCGTCTACACTTCAAATGACTGTAAACGCGACACTTCCTTCATAGGAAATAGCGTTTGTAGATGTCTACGTATCGTAGCAATAGAGTTCTAATGCTTCTTAAAACGCGATATCGCATCTCATTTCTATGTTTAATTGTAAGATATAATATGATTGGCGAAGTGTTATATATTCCTCGTCTACACTTCAGATGAATGTAAATGCGACACTTCCTTGCTAGGAAATAGCGTTTGCAGATGTCTACGTATCGTAGCAATAGAGTTCTAATGCTTCTTAATAAGCGATTTCGCATCTCATTTCTATGTTTCATGGTAAGATATAATATGATTTGCGAAATGTTATGTAGTCCTCGTCTACACTACAAATAAATGTAAATGCGACACATCCTTGCTAGGAAATAGCGTTTGCAGATGTCTACGTATCGTAGGGATGGAGTTCTAATGCTTCATAAAACGTGATATCGCATCTCATTTCTATGTTTCATGGTAAGATATAATATGACTTGCGAAGTGTTATGTAGTCCTCGTCTAAACTTCAAATGAATGTAAATGCGACACTTCCTTGCTAGGAAATAGCGTTTGCAGATGTCTACCTATCGTTGCAATAGAGTTCTAATGCTTCTTAAACCGCGATATCGCATCTCATTTCCATGTTCAGTGGTAAGATATAATATGACTGGCGAAGTGTTATGTAGTCCTCGTCTACACTTCAAATGAATGTAAATGCGACACTTTCTTGGTAGGAAATAGCGTTTGCAGATGTCTACCTATCGTAGCAATAGTGTTCTAATGCTTCTTAAACCGCGATATCGCATCTCATTTCTATGTTTAATGGTAAGATATAATATGATTTGTGAAGTTTTATGTATTCCTCGTCTACACTTCAAATGAATGTAAACGCGACACTTCCTTCATAGGAAATAGCGTTTGTAGATGTCTACGTATCGTAGCAATAGAGTTCTAATGCTTCTTAAAACGCGATATTGCATCTCATTTCTATGTTTCGTGGTAAGATATAATATGACATGCGAAGTGTTATGTAGTCCTCGTCTACACTTCAAATGAATGTAAATGCGACACTTTCTTGGTAGGAAATAGCGTTTGCAGATGTCTACCTATCGTAGCAATAGTGTTCTAATGCTTCTTAAACCGCGATATCGCATCTCATTTCTATGTTTAATGGTAAGATATAATATGATTTGCGAAGTTTTATGTATTCCTCGTCTACACTTCAAATGAATGTAAACGCGACACTTCCTTCATAGGAAATAGCGTTTGTAGATGTCTACGTATCGTAGCAATAGAGTTCTAATGCTTCTTAAAACGCGATATTGCTTCTCATTTCTATGTTTCATGGTAAGATATAATATGACTTGCGAAGTGTTATGTAGTCCTCGTCTACACTTCAAATGAATGTAAGTGCGACACTTCCTTGCTAAGAAATGGCGTTTGCAGATGTCTACCTATCGTTGCAATAGAGTTCTAATGCTTCTTAAAACGCGATATCGCATCTCATTTCTATGTTTAATTGTAAGATATAATATGATTGGCGAAGTGTTATGTATTCCTCGTCTACACTTCAAATGAATGTGAATGCGACACTTCCTTGCAAGGAAATAGCGTTTGCAGATGTCTACGTATCGCAGCAATATAGTTAAAATGCTTCTTAAAACGAGATATCGCATCTCATTTACATGTTTCATGATAAGATGAAATATTCATTGCGAAATGTTATATATTCCTCGTCTACACTTCAGATGAATGTAAATGCGACACTTCCTTGCTAGGAAATAGCGTTTGCAGATGTCTACGTATCGTAGCAATAGAGTTCTAATGCTTCTTAATAAGCGATTTCGCATCTCATTTCTATGTTTCATGGTAAGATATAATATGATTTGCGAAATGTTATGTAGTCCTCGTCTACACTACAAATAAATGTAAATGCGGCACATCCTTGCTAGGAAATAGCGTTTGCAGATGTCTACCTATCGTTGCAATAGAGTTCTAATGCTTCTTAAAACGTGATATCGCATCTCATTTCTATGTTTCATGGTAAGATATAATATGACTTGCGAAGTGTTATGTAGTCCTCGTCTACACTTCAAATGAATGTAAATGCGACACTTCCTTGCTAGGAAATAGCGTTTGCAGATGTCTACCTATCGTTGCAATAGAGATCTAATGCTTCTTAAAACGTGATATCGCATCTCATTTCTATGTTTCATGGTAAGATATAATATGACTTGCGAAGTGTTATGTAGTCCTCGTCTACACTTCAAATGAATGTAAATGCGACACTTTCTTGGTAGGAAATAGCGTTTGCAGATGTCTACCTATCGTAGCAATAGTGTTCTAATGCTTCTTAAACCGCGATATCGCATCTCATTTCTATGTTTAATGGTAAGATATAATATGATTTGCGAAGTTTTATGTATTCCTCGTCAACACTTCAAATGAATGTAAACGCGACACTTCCTTCATAGGAAATAGCGTTTGTAGATGTCTACGTATCGTAGCAATAGAGTTCTAATGCTTCTTAAAACGCGATATTGCTTCTCATTTCTATGTTTCATGGTAAGATATAATATGACTTGCGAAGTGTTATGTAGTCCTCGTCTACACTTCAAATGAATGTAAGTGCGACACTTCCTTGCTAAGAAATAGCGTTTGCAGATGTCTACCTATCGTTGCAATAGAGTTCTAATGCTTCTTAAAACGCGATATCGCATCTCATTTCTATGTTTAATTGTAAGATATAATATGATTGGCGAAGTGTTATGTATTCCTCGTCTACACTTCAAATGAATGTGAATGCGACACTTCCTTGCAAGGAAATAGCGTTTGCAGATGTCTACGTATCGCAGCAATATAGTTAAAATGCTTCTTAAAACGAGATATCGCATCTCATTTCCATGTTTCATGATAAGATGAAATATTCATTGCGAAATGTTATATATTCCTCGTCTACACTTCAGATGAATGTAAATGCGACACTTCCTTGCTAGGAAATAGTGTTTGCAGATGTCTACGTATCGTAGCAATAGAGTTCTAATGCTTCTTAATAAGCGATTTCGCATCTCATTTCTATGTTTCATGGTAAGATATAATATGATTTGCGAAATGTTATGTAGTCCTCGTCTACACTACAAATAAATGTAAATGCGGCACATCCTTGCTAGGAAATAGCGTTTGCAGATGTCTACCTATCGTTGCAATAGAGTTCTAATGCTTCTTAAAACGTGATATCGCATCTCATTTCTATGTTTCATGGTAAGATATAATATGACTTGCGAAGTGTTATGTAGTCCTCGTCTACACTTCAAATGAATGTAAATGCGACACTTCCTTGCTAGGAAATAGCGTTTGCAGATGTCTACCTGTCGTTGCAATAGAGTTCTAATGCTTCTTAAACCGCGATATCGCATCTCATTTCTATGTTCAGTGGTAAGATATAATATGACTGGCGAAGTGTTATGTAGTCCTCGTCTACACTTCAAATGAATGTAAATGCGACACTTTCTTGGTAGGAAATAGCGTTTGCAGATGTCTACCTATCGTAGCAATAGTGTTCTAATGCTTCTTAAACCGCGATATCGCATCTCATTTCTATGTTTAATGGTAAGATATAATATGATTTGCGAAGTTTTATGTATTCCTCGTCTACACTTCAAATGAATGTAAACGCGACACTTCCTTCATAGGAAATAGCGTTTGTAGATGTCTACGTATCGTAGCAATAGACTTCTAATGCTTCTTAAAACGCGATATTGCTTCTCATTTCTATGTTTCATGGTAAGATATAATATGACTTGCGAAGTGTTATGTAGTCCTCGTCTACACTTCAAATGAATGTAAGTGCGACACTTCCTTGCTAAGAAATAGCGTTTGCAGATGTCTACCTATCGTTGCAATAGAGTTCTAATGCTTCTTAAAACGCGATATCGCATCTCATTTCTATGTTTAATTGTAAGATATAATATGATTGGCGAAGTGTTATGTATTCCTCGTCTACACTTCAAATGAATGTGAATGCGACACTTCCTTGCAAGGAAATAGCGTTTGCAGATGTCTACGTATCGCAGCAATATAGTTAAAATGCTTCTTAAAACGAGATATCGCATCTCATTTCCATGTTTCATGGTAAGATATAATATGACTTGCGAAGTGTTATGTAGTCCTCGTCTACACTTCAAATGAATGTAAGTGCGACACTTCCTTGCTAAGAAATAGCGTTTGCAGATGTCTACCTATCGTTGCAATAGAGTTCTAATGCTTCTTAAAACGCGATATCGCATCTCATTTCTATGTTTAATTGTAAGATATAATATGATTGGCGAAGTGTTATGTATTCCTCGTCTACACTTCAAATGAATGTGAATGCGACACTTCCTTGCTAAGAAATAGCGTTTGCAGATGTCTACCTATCGTTGCAATAGAGTTCTAATGCTTCTTAAAACGCGATATCGCATCTCATTTCTATGTTTAATTGTAAGATATAATATGATTGGCGAAGTGTTATGTATTCCTCGTCTACACTTCAAATGAATGTGAATGCGACACTTCCTTGCAAGGAAATAGCGTTTGCAGATGTCTACGTATCGCAGCAATATAGTTAAAATGCTTCTTAAAACGAGATATCGCATCTCATTTCCATGTTTCATGATAAGATGAAATATTCATTGCGAAATGTTATATATTCCTCGTCTACACTTCAGATGAATGTAAATGCGACACTTCCTTGCTAGGAAATAGCGTTTGCAGATGTCTACGTATCGTAGCAATAGAGTTCTAATGCTTCTTAATAAGCGATTTCGCATCTCATTTCTGTGTTTCATGGTAAGATATAATATTCATTGCGAAGTGTTATGCATTCCTCGTCTACGATTCAAATGAACATAAATGCGACACTTGCTTGCAAGGAAATAGCGTCTGCAGATATCTACGTATCGTAGCAATAGATTTTAATGCTTCTTAAAACGCGATATCGCATCTCATTTCTATGTTTCATGGTAAGATATAATATGATTTGCGAAGCGTCATGGATTCCTCGTCTACTCTTCAAATGAATGTAAATGCGACACTTCTTTGCTAGGAAATAGCGTTTGCAAATGTCTACCTATCGTAGCAATAGTGTTCTAATGCTTCTTAAAACGAGATATTGCATCTCATATCTATGTTTCATGATAAGATATAATATTCATTGCGAAGTGCTATGCATTCCTCGTCTACGATTCAAATGAACGTAAATGCGACACTTCCTTGCAAGGAAATAGCGTCTGCAGATGTCTACGTATCGTAGCAATAGATTTCTAATGCTTCTTAAAACGCGATATCGCATCTCGTTTCTATGTTTCATGGAAAGATATAATATGATTTGCGAAGCATCATGTATTCCTCGTCTACACTTCAAAAGAATGTAAATGCGACACTTCCTTGCTAGGAAATAGCGTCTGCAGATGTCTAGGTATCGTAGCAATAGAGTTCTAATGCTTCTTCAAACGCGATATCGCATCTCATTTCTATGTTTCATGGTAAGATATAAAATGATTTGCGAAGTGTCATGTATTAATCGTCTACACTTCAAATGTATGTGAATGCGATACTTCCTCGCTAGGAAATAGCGTTTGCAGATGTCTACGTATCGTAGCAATAGCTTTCTAATGCTTCTTAAAACGCGATATCGAATCTCATTTCTATGTTTCATGGTAAGATATAATATTCATTACGAAGTGTTATGCATTCCTCGTCTACGATTCAAATGAATGTAAATGCGACACTTCTTTGCTAGGAAATAGCGTCTGCAGATGTCTAGGTATCGTAGCAATAGAGTTCTAATGCTTCTTAAAACGCGATATCGCATCTGATTTCTATGGTCCATGGTAAGATATAACATGATTTGCGAAGTATCATGTATTCCTCGCCTACACTTCAAATGAATGTAAATGCGACACTTCCTTGCTAGGAAATAGCGTCTGCAGATGTCTAGGTATCGTTGCAATAGAGTTCTAATGCTTCTCAAAACGCGATATCGCATCTCATTTCTATGTTTCATGGTAAGATATAATATGATTTGCGAAGTATCATGTATTCCGCGTCTACACTTCAAATGAATGTAAATGCGACACTTCCTTGCAAGGAAATAGCGATTGCAGTTGTCTACGTATCGTAGCAATAGAGTTCATATGATTCTTAAAACGCGATATCGCATCTCATTTCTATGTTTCATGGTAAGATATAAAACGATTTGCGAAGTGTTATGTATTCCTCGCCTACACTTCAAATGAATGTAAATGCGACACTTCCTTGCAAGGATATAGGGTTTGCAGATGTCTACGTATCGTAGCAATAGAGTTCATATGATTCTTAAAACGCGATATCGCATCTCATTCTATGTTTCATGGTAAGATATAACATGATTTGCGAAGTGTTATGTATTCCTCGTCTACACTTCAATTGAATGTGAATGCGATACTTCCTCGCTAGGAAATAGCGTTTGCAGATGTCTACGTATCGTAGCAATAGCTTTCTAATGCTTCTTAAAACGCGTTATCGAATCTCATTTCTATGTTTCAAGGTAAGATATAATATGATTTGCGAAGTGTCATGTATTCCTCGTCCACACTTCAAATGAATGTAAATGCGACACTTCCTTGCAAGAAAATAGCGTTTGCATATGTCTACGTATCGAAGCAATAGAGTTCAAATGCTTCCTAAAACGAGATATTGCATCTCATATCTATGTTTCATGATAAGATATAATATTCATTGCGAAGTGTTATGCATTTCTCGCCTACATTTCAAATGAATGTAAACGCGACACTTTCTTGCTAGGAAATAGCGTTTGTAGATGTCTACGTATCGAAGCAATAGAGTTCAAATGCTTCTTAAAACGAGATATCGCATCTCATTTCTATGCTTGATGATCAGATGTAATATTCATTGCGAAGTGTTATGTATTCCTCGTCAACACTTCAAATGAATGTAAATGCGACACTTCCTTGCAAGGAAATAGCGTTTGCAGATGTCTACGTATCGAAGCAATAGAGTTCAAATGCTTCTCAAAACGAGATATCGCATCTCATTTCTATGTTTCATGGTAAGATATAATATGATTTGCGAAGTGTTATGTAGTCCTCGTCCACACTTCAAATGAACGTAAATGCGACACTTCCTTGCTAGGAAATAGCGTTTGCAGATGTCTACGTATCGCAGGGATGGAGTTCTAATGCTTCTTAAAACGTAATATCGCATCTCATTTCTATGTTTCATGATAAGATGTAATATTCATTGCGAAGTGTTATGTATTCCTCGTCTGCACTTCAAATGAATGTAAATGCGACACTTCCTTGCAAGGAAATAGCGTTTGCAGATGTCTACGTATCGTAGGGCTAGGGTTCTAATGCTTCTTAAAACGTGATATCGTATCGCATTTCTATGTTTCATGGTAAGATATATTATAATTGGCGAAGTGTTATGTATTCCTCGTCTACACTTCAAATGAATGTAAATGCGACACTTCCTTGCTAAGAAATAGCGTTTGCAGATGTCTACGTATCGAAGCAATAGGGTTCAAATGCTTCTTAAAACGAGATATCGCATCTCATTTCTATGTTTCATGATAAGATGTAATATTCATTGCGAAGTTTTATGTATTCTTCGCCTACATTTCAAATGAATGTGAACGCGACACTTTCTTGCTAGGAAATAGCGTTTGTAGATGTCTACGTATCGTAGCAATAGAGTTCTAATGCTTCTTAATACGCGATATCGCATCTCATTTCTATGTTTAATTGTAAGATATAATATGATTGGCGAAGTGTTATGTATTCCTCGTCTACACTTCAAATAAATGTGAATGCGACACTTCCTTGCAAGGAAATAGCGTTTGCAGATGTCTACGTATCGAAGCAATAGAGTTCAAATGCTTCTCAAAACGTGATATCGCATCTCATTTCTATGTTTCATGATAAGATGTAATATTCATTGCGAAATGTTATATATTCCTCGTCTACACTTCAAATGAATGTAAATGCGACACTTCCTTGCTAGGAAATAGCGTTTGCAGATGTCTACGTATCGTAGCAATAGAGTTCTAATGCTTCCTAAAACGCGATTTCGCATCTCATTTCTATGTTTCATGGTAAGATATAATATGATTTGCGAAGTGTTATATAGTCCTCGTCTACACTTCAAATAAATGTAAATGCGACACATCCTTGCAAGGAAATAGCGTTTGCAGATGTCTACGTATCGTAGCAATAGAGTTCTTATGCTTCTTAAAACGCGATATTGCATCTCATTTCTATGTTTCATGGTAAGATATAATATGACATGCGAAGTGTTATGTAGTTCTCGTCTACACTTCAAATGAATGTAAATGCGACACTTTCTTGCTAGGAAATAGCGTTTGCAGATGTCTACCTATCGTAGCAATAGAGTTCTAATGCTTCTTAAACCGCGACATTTCATCTCATTTCTATGTTCAATGGTAAGATATAATATGACTGGCGAAGTGTTATGTTTTCCTCGTCTACACTTCAAATGAATATAAATGCGACACTTCCATGCAAGGAAATAGCGTTTGCAGATGTCTACGTGTCGAAGCGATAGAGTTCAAATGCTTCTTAAAACGAGATATTGCATCTCATTTCTATGTTTCATGATAAGATGTAATATTCATTGCGAAATGTTTTGTATTCCTCGTCTACACTTCAAATGAATGTAAATGCGACACTTCCTTGCTAGGAAATAGCGTTTGCAGATGTCTGCGTATCGTAGGGATGGAGTTCTAATGCTTCTTAAAACGCGATATCGTATCTCATTTCTATGTTGCATGATAGGATATAATATTCATTGTAAAGTGTTATGTATACCTCTTATTCTCTTCAGAAGAATGTAAATGCGACACTTCCTTCCAAGGAAGTAGCCTTTGCAGATGTCTACGTATCGCAGCAATAGAGTTCTTATGCTTCTTAATACGCGATATTGCATCTCATTTCTATGTTTCATGATAAGATGTAATATTCATTGCGAAGTGTCATGTATTCCTCGTCTACACTTCAAATGAATGTAAATGCGACACTTCCTTGCTAGGAAATAGCGTTTGCAGATGTCTACGTATCGTAGCAATAGATTTCTAATGCTTCTTAAAACGCGATTTCGCATCTCATTTCTATGTTTCATGGTAAGATATAATATGATTTTCTAAGTGTTATGTAGTCCTCGTCTACACTTCTAATAAATGTAAATGCGACACATCCTTGATTGGAAATAGCGTTTGCAGATGTCTACGTATCGTAGGGATGGAGTTGTAATGCTTCTTAAAACGCGATATTGCATCTCATTTCTATGTTTCATGGTAAGATATAATATGACACGCGAAGTGTTATGTAGTCCTCGTCTACACTTCAAATGAATGTAAATGCGACACTTCCTTGCTAGGAAATAGCGTTTGCAGATGTCTACCTATCGTAGCAATAGATTTCTAATGCTTCTTAAACCGCGAAATCGCATCTGATTTCCATGTTTAATGGTAAGATATAATATGACTGGCGAAGTGTTATGTATTCCTCGTCTACACTTCTAATGAATATAAATGCGACACATCCTTGCTAGGAAATAGCGTTTGCAGATGTCTACGTATCGAAGCAATAGAGTTCAAATGCTTCTTAAAACGAGATATCGCATCTCATTTCTATGTTTCATGATAAGATGTAATATTCATTGCGAAATGTTATGTATTCCTCGTCTACACTTCAAATGAATGTAAATGCGACACTTCCTTGCTAGGAAATAGCGTTTGCAGATGTCTACGTATCGTAGCAATAGAGTTCTAATGCTTCTTAAAACGCGATTCCGCATCTCATTTCTATGTTACATGGTAAGATATAATATGATTTTCTAAGTGTTATGTAGTCCTCGTCTACACTTCAAATAAATGTAAATGCGACACATCCTTGCTAGGAAATAGCGTTTGCAGATGTCTACGTATCGAAGCAATAGAGTTCAAATGCTTCTTAAAACGAGATATCGCATCTCATTTCTATGTTTCATGATAAGATGTAATATTCATTGCGAAATGTTATGTATTCCTCGTCTACGCTTCAAATAAATGTAAATGCGACACATCCTTGCTAGGAAATAGCGTTTGCAGATGTCTACGTATCGAAGCAATAGAGTTCAAATGCTTCTTAAAACGAGATATCGCATCTCATTTCTATGTTTCATGATAAGATGTAATATTCATTGCGAAATGTTATGTATTCCTCGTCTACACTTCAAATGAATGTAAATGCGACACTTCCTTGCTAGGAAATAGCGTTTGCAGATGTCTACGTATCGTAGCAATAGAGTTCTAATGCTTCTTAAAACGCGATTCCGCATCTCATTTCTATGTTACATGGTAAGATATAATATGATTTTCTAAGTGTTATGTAGTCCTCGTCTACACTTCAAATAAATGTAAATGCGACACATCCTTGCTAGGAAATAGCGTTTGCAGATGTCTACGTATCGAAGCAATAGAGTTCAAATGCTTCTTAAAACGAGATATCGCATCTCATTTCTATGTTTCATGATAAGATGTAATATTCATTGCGAAATGTTATGTATTCCTCGTCTACACTTCAAATAAATGTAAATGCGACACATCCTTGCTAGGAAATAGCGTTTGCAGATGTCTACGTATCGAAGCAATAGAGTTCAAATGCTTCTTAAAACGAGATATCGCATCTCATTTCTATGTTTCATGATAAGATGTAATATTCATTGCGAAATGTTATGTATTCCTCGTCTACACTTCAAATGAATGTAAATGCGACACTTCCTTGCTAGGAAATAGCGTTTGCAGATGTCTACGTATCGTAGCAATAGAATTCTAATGCTTCTTAAAACGCGATATCGCATCTCATTTCTACGTTTCATGACAAGGTATAGTATTCATTGCGAAGTGTTATGTATACCTATTATTCACTTCAAAAGAATGTAAATGCGACACTTCCTTGCTAGCAAATAGCGTTTGCAGATATCTACGTATCGTAGCAATAGAGTTCTAATGCCTCTTAAAACGCGATATCGCATCTCATTTCTATGTTTCATGGTAAGATATAATATGATTTTCTAAGTGTTATGTAGTCCTCGTCTACACTTCTAATAAATGTAAATGCGACACATCCTTGATTGGAAATAGCGTTTGCAGATGTCTACGTATCGTAGGGATGGAGTTGTAATGCTTCTTAAAACGCGATATTGCATCTCATTTCTATGTTTCATGGTAAGATATAATATGACACGCGAAGTGTTATGTAGTCCTCGTCTACACTTCAAATGAATGTAAATGCGACACTTCCTTGCTAGGAAATAGCGTTTGCAGATGTCTACCTATCGTAGCAATAGATTTCTAATGCTTCTTAAACCGCGAAATCGCATCTGATTTCCATGTTTAATGGTAAGATATAATATGACTGGCGAAGTGTTATGTATTCCTCGTCTACACTTCTAATGAATATAAATGCGACACATCCTTGCTAGGAAATAGCGTTTGCATATGTCTACGTATCGAAGCAATAGAGTTCAAATGCTTCTTAAAACGAGATATCGCATCTCATTTCTATGTTTCATGATAAGATGTAATATTCATTGCGAAATGTTATGTATTCCTCGTCTACACTTCAAATGAATGTAAATGCGACACTTCCTTGCTAGGAAATAGCGTTTGCAGATGTCTACGTATCGTAGCAATAGAGTTCTAATGCTTCTTAAAACGCGATATCGCATCTCATTTCTACGTTTCATGACAAGGTATAGTATTCATTGCGAAGTGTTATGTATACCTATTATTCACTTCAAAAGAATGTAAATGCGACACTTCCTTGCTAGCAAATAGCGTTTGCAGATATCTACGTATCGTAGCAATAGAGTTCTAATGCCTCTTAAAACGCGATATCGCATCTCATTTCCATGTTTCATGGTAAGATATAATATGATTTTCTAAGTGTTATGTAGTCCTCGTCTACACTTCTAGTAAATGTAAATGCGACACATCCTTGATTGGAAATAGCGTTTGCAGGTGTCTACGTATCGTAGGGATGGAGTTGTAATGCTTCTTAAAACGCGATATTGCATCTCATTTCTATGTTTCATGGTAAGATATAATATGACACGCGAAGTGTTATGTAGTCCTCGTCTACACTTCAAATGAATGTAAATGCGACACTTCCTTGCTAGGAAATAGCGTTTGCAGATGTCTACCTATCGTAGCAATAGATTTCTAATGCTTCTTAAACCGCGAAATCGCATCTGATTTCCATGTTTAATGGTAAGATATAATATGACTGGCGAAGTGTTATGTATTCCTCGTCTACACTTCAAATGAATATAAATGCGACACTTCCATGCAAGGAAATAGCGTTTGCAGATGTCTACGTATCGAAGCGATAGAGTTCAAATGCTTCTTAAAACGAGATATCGCATCTCATTTCTATGTTTCATGATAAGATGTAATATTCATTGCGAAGTGTCATGTATTCCTCGTCTACACTTCAAACGAATGTAAATGCGACACTTCCTTGCTAGGAAATAGCGTTTGCAGATGTCTACGTATCGTAGCAATAGATTTCTAATGCTTCTTAAAACGCGATTTCGCATCTCACTTCTATGTTTCATGGTAAGATATAATATGATTTGCGGAGTGTTATGTAGTCCTCATCTACACTTCAAATATATGTAAATGCGACACATCCTTGCTAGGAAATAGCGTTTGCAGATGTCTACGTTTCGAAGCAATAGAGTTCAAATGCTTCTTAAAACGAGATATCGCATCTCATTTCTATGTTTCATGATAAGATGTAATATTCATTGCGAAATGTTATGTATTCCTCGTCTACACTATAAATGAATGTAAATGCGACACTTCCTTGCTAGGAAATAGCGTTTGCAGATGTCTACGTATCGTAGCAATAGAGTTCTAATGCTTCTTAAAACGCGATATCGCATCTCATTTCTATGTTTCATGCTAAGGTATAATATGATTTGCGAAGTGTTATGTAGTCCTCGTCTACATTTCAAATGAATGTAAACGCGACACTTCCTTGCTAGGAAATGGCGTTTGTAGATGTCTACGTATCGTAGCAATAGAGTTCTAATGCTTCTTAAAACGCGATATCGCATCTCATTTCTACGTTTCATGACAAGGTATAGTATTCATTGCGAAGTGTTATGTATACCTATTATTCACTTCAAAAGAATGTAAATGCGACACTTCCTTGCTAGCAAATAGCGTTTGCAGATGTCTACCTATCGTAGCAATAGATTTCTAATGCTTCTTAAAACGCGATTTCGCATCTCACTTCTAAATTTCATGGTAAGATATAATATGATTTGCGAAGTGTTATGTAGTCCTCATCTACACTTCAAATATATGTAAATGCGACACATCCTTGCTAGGAAATAGCGTCTGCAGATGTCTACGTTTCGAAGCAATAGAGTTCAAATGCTTCTTAAAACGAGATATCGCATCTCATTTCTATGTTTCATGATAAGATGTAATATTCATTGCGAAATGTTATGTATTCCTCGTCTACACTATAAATGAATGTAAATGCGACACTTCCTTGCTAGGAAATAGCGTTTGCAGATGTCTACGTATCGTAGCAATAGAGTTCTAATGCTTCTTAAAACGCGATATCGCATCTCATTTCTATGTTTCATGCTAAGATATAATATGATTTGCGAAGTGTTATGTAGTCCTCGTCTACATTTCAAATGAATGTAAACGCGACACTTCCTTGCTATGAAATGGCGTTTGTAGATGTCTACGTATCGTAGCAATAGAGTTCTAATGCTTCTTAAACCGCGATATCGCATCTCATTTCTATGTTCAGGGGTAAGATATAATATGACTGGCGAAGTGTTATGTAGTCCTCGTCTACACTTCAAATGAATGTAAATGCGACACTTTCTTGGTAGGAAATAGCCTTTGCAGATGTCTACCTATCGTAGCAATAGTGTTCTAATGCTTCTTAAACCGCGATATCGCATCTCATTTCTATGTTTAATGGTAAGATATAATATCATTTGCGAAGTTTTATGTATTCCTCGTCTACACTTCAAATGAATGTAAACGCGACACTTCTTTCATAGGAAATAGCGTTTGTAGATGTCTACGTATCGTAGCAATAGAGTTCTAATGCTTCTTAAAACGCGATATTGCATCTCATTTCTATGTTTCGTGGTAAGATATAATATGACTGGCGAAGTGTTATGTAGTCCTCGTCTACACTTCAAATGAATGTAAATGCGACACTTTCTTGGTAGGAAATAGCGTTTGCAGATGTCTACCTATCGTAGCAATAGTGTTCTAATGCTTCTTAAACCGCGATATCGCATCTCATTTCTATGTTTAATGGTAAGATATAATATCATTTGCGAAGTTTTATGTATTCCTCGTCTACACTTCAAATGAATGTAAACGCGACACTTCTTTCATAGGAAATAGCGTTTGTAGATGTCTACGTATCGTAGCAATAGAGTTCTAATGCTTCTTAAAACGCGATATTGCATCTCATTTCTATGTTTCGTGGTAAGATATTATATGACATGCGAAGTGTTATGTAGTCCTCGTCTACACTTCAAATGAATGTAAATGCGACACTTTCTTGGTAGGAAATAGCGTTTGCAGATGTCTACCTATCGTAGCAATAGTGTTCTAATGCTTCTTAAACCGCGATATCGCATCTCATTTCTATGTTTAATGGTAAGATATAATATGATTTGCGAAGTTTTATGTATTCCTCGTCTACACTTCAAATGAATGTAAACGCGACACTTCCTTCATAGGAAATAGCGTTTGTAGATGTCTACGTATCGTAGCAATAGAGTTCTAATGCTTCTTAAAACGCGATATTGCATCTCATTTCTATGTTTCGTGGTAAGATATAATATGACATGCGAAGTGTTATGTAGTCCTCGTCTACACTTCAAATGAATGTAAATGCGACACTTTCTTGGTAGGAAATAGCGTTTGCAGATGTCTACCTATCGTAGCAATAGTGTTCTAATGCTTCTTAAACCGCGATATCGCATCTCATTTCTATGTTTAATCGTAAGATATAATATGATTTGCGAAGTTTCATGTATTCCTCGTCTACACTTCAAATGAATGTAAACGCGACACTTCCTTCATAGGAAATAGCGTTTGTAGATGTCTACGTATCGTAGCAATAGAGTTCTAATGCTTCTTAAAACGCGATATTGCATCTCATTTCTATGTTTCGTGGTAAGATATAATATGACATGCGAAGTGTTATGTAGTCCTCGTCTACACTTCAAATGAATGTAAATGCGACACTTTCTTGGTAGGAAATAGCGTTTGCAGATGTCTACCTATCGTAGCAATAGTGTTCTAATGCTTCTTAAACCGCGATATCGCATCTCATTTCTATGTTTAATGGTAAGATATAATGTGATTTGCGAAGTTTTATGTATTCCTCGTCTACACTTCAAATGAATGTAAACGCGACACTTCCTTCATAGGAAATAGCGTTTGTAGATGTCTACCTATCGTAGCAATAGTGTTCTAATGCTTCTTAAACCGCGATATCGCATCTCATTTCTATGTTTAATGGTAAGATATAATATGATTTGCGAAGTTTTATGTATTCCTCGTCTACAATTCAAATGAATGTAAACGCGACACTTCCTTCATAGGAAATAGCGTTTGTAGATGTCTACGTATCGTAGCAATAGAGTTCTAATGCTTCTTAAAACGCGATATTGCTTCTCAATTCTATGTTTCATGGTAAGATATAATATGACTTGCGAAGTGTTATGTAGTCCTCGTCTACACTTCAAATGAATGTAAGTGCGACACTTCCTTGCTAAGAAATAGCGTTTGCAGATGTCTACCTATCGTTGCAATAGAGTTCTAATGCTTCTTAAAACGCGATATCGCATCTCATTTCTATGTTTAACTGTAAGATATAATATGATTGGCGAAGTGTTATGTATTCCTCGTCTACACTTCAAATGAATGTGAATGCGACACTTCCTTGCAAGGAAATAGCGTTTGCAGATGTCTACGTATCGCAGCAATATAGTTAAAATGCTTCTTAGAACGAGATATCGCATCTCATTTCCATGTTTCATGATAAGATGAAATATTCATTGCGAAATGTTATATATTCCTCGTCTACACTTCAGATGAATGTAAATGCGACACTTCCTTGCTAGGAAATAGCGTTTGCAGATGTCTGCGTATCGTAGCAATAGAGTTCTAATGCTTCTTAATAAGCGATTTCGCATCTCATTTCTATGTTTCATGGTAAGATATAATATGATTTGCGAAATGTTATGTAGTCCTCGTCTACACTACAAATAAATGTAAATGCGGCACATTCTTGCTAGGAAATAGCGTTTGCAGATGTCTACGTATCGTAGGGATGGAGTTCTAATGCTTCTTAAAACGTGATATCGCATCTCATTTCTATGTTTCATGGTAAGATATAATATGTCTTGCGATGTGTTATGTAGTCCTCGTCTACACTTCAAATGAATGTAAATGCGACACTTCCTTGCTAGGAAATAGCGTTTGCAGATGTCTACCTATCGTAGCAATAGAGTTCTAATGCTTCTTAAACCGCGATATCGCATCTCATTTCTATGTTTCATGATCTGATGTAATATTCATTGCGAAATGTTATATATTCCTCGTCTACACTTCAAATGAATGTAAATGCGACACTTCCTTGCTAGGAAATAGCGTTTGTAGACGTCTACGTATCGTATAAATAGAGTTCTAATGCTTCTTAAAACGCGATATCGTATCTCATTTCTATGTTGCATGATAGGATATAATATTCATTGTAAAGTGTTATGTATACCTTTTATTCTCTTCAGAAGAATGTAAATGCGGCACTTCCTTGCAAGGAAATAGCGTTTGCAGATGTCTACATATCGTAGCAATAGAGATCTTATGCTTCTTAAAACGCGATATTGCATCTCATTTCTATGTTTCATGGTAAGATATAATATGACTTGCGAAGTGTTATGTAGTCCTCGTCTACACTTCAAATGAATGTAAATGCGACACTTTCTTGGTAGGAAATAGCGTTTGCAGATGTCTACCTATCGTAGCAATAGTGTTCTAATGCTTCTTAAACCGCGATATCGCATCTCATTTCTATGTTTAATGGTAAGATATAATGTGATTTGCGAAGTTTTATGTATTCCTCGTCTACACTTCAAATGAATGTAAACGCGACACTTCCTTCATAGGAAATAGCGTTTGTAGATGTCTACGTATCGTAGCAATAGGGTTCTAATGCTTCTTAAAACGCGATATTGCTTCTCATTTCTATGTTTCATGGTAAGATATAATATGACTTGCGAAGTGTTATGTAGTCCTCGTCTACACTTCAAATGAATGTAAGTGCGACACTTCCTTGCTAAGAAATAGCGTTTGCAGATGTCTACCTATCGTTGCAATAGAGTTCTAATGCTTCATAAAACGCGATATCGCATCTCATTCCTATGTTTAACTGTAAGATATAATATGATTGGCGAAGTGTTATGTATTCCTCGTCTACACTTCAAATGAATGTGAATGCGACACTTCCATGCAAGGAAATAGCGTTTGCAGATGTCTACGTATCGCAGCAATATAGTTAAAATGCTTCTTAAAACGAGATATCGCATCTCATTTCCATGTTTCATGAAAAGATGAAATATTCATTGCGAAATGTTATATATTCCTCGTCTACACTTCAGATGAATGTAAATGCGACACTTCCTTGCTAGGAAATAGCGTTTGCAGATGTCTACGTATCGTAGCAATAGAGTTCTAATGCTTCTTAATAAGCGATTTCGCATCTCATTTCTATGTATCATGGTAAGATATAATATGATTTGCGAAATGTTATGTAGTCCTCGTCTACACTACAAATAAATGTAAATGCGGCACATCCTTGCTAGGAAATAGCGTTTGCAGATGTCTACGTATCGTAGGGATGGAGTTCTAATGCTTCTTAAAACGTGATATCGCATCTCATTTCTATATTTCATGGTAAGATATAATATGTCTTGCGATGTGTTATGTAGTCCTCGTCTACACTTCAAATGAATGTAAATGCGACACTTCCTTGCTAGGAAATAGCGTTTGCAGATGTCTACCTATCGTTGCAATAGAGTTCTAATGCTTCTTAAACCGCGATATCGCATCTCATTTCTACGTTTCATGACAAGGTATAGTATTCATTGCGAAGTGTTATGTATACCTATTATTCACTTCAAAAGAATGTAAATGCGACACTTCCTTGCTAGCAAATAGCGTTTGCAGATATCTACGTATCGTAGCAATAGAGTTCTAATGCCTCTTAAAACGCGATATCGCATCTCATTTCCATGTTTCATGGTAAGATATAATATGATTTTCTAAGTGTTATGTAGTCCTCGTCTACACTTCTAGTAAATGTAAATGCGACACATCCTTGATTGGAAATAGCGTTTGCAGGTGTCTACGTATCGTAGGGATGGAGTTGTAATGCTTCTTAAAACGCGATATTGCATCTCATTTCTATGTTTCATGGTAAGATATAATATGACACGCGAAGTGTTATGTAGTCCTCGTCTACACTTCAAATGAATGTAAATGCGACACTTCCTTGCTAGGAAATAGCGTTTGCAGATGTCTACCTATCGTAGCAATAGATTTCTAATGCTTCTTAAACCGCGAAATCGCATCTGATTTCCATGTTTAATGGTAAGATATAATATGACTGGCGAAGTGTTATGTATTCCTCGTCTACACTTCAAATGAATATAAATGCGACACTTCCATGCAAGGAAATAGCGTTTGCAGATGTCTACGTATCGAAGCGATAGAGTTCAAATGCTTCTTAAAACGAGATATCGCATCTCATTTCTATGTTTCATGATAAGATGTAATATTCATTGCGAAGTGTCATGTATTCCTCGTCTACACTTCAAACGAATGTAAATGCGACACTTCCTTGCTAGGAAATAGCGTTTGCAGATGTCTACGTATCGTAGCAATAGATTTCTAATGCTTCTTAAAACGCGATTTCGCATCTCACTTCTATGTTTCATGGTAAGATATAATATGATTTGCGAAGTGTTATGTAGTCCTCATCTACACTTCAAATATATGTAAATGCGACACATCCTTGCTAGGAAATAGCGTTTGCAGATGTCTACGTTTCGAAGCAATAGAGTTCAAATGCTTCTTAAAACGAGATATCGCATCTCATTTCTATGTTTCATGATAAGATGTAATATTCATTGCGAAATGTTATGTATTCCTCGTCTACACTATAAATGAATGTAAATGCGACACTTCCTTGCTAGGAAATAGCGTTTGCAGATGTCTACGTATCGTAGCAATAGAGTTCTAATGCTTCTTAAAACGCGATATCGCATCTCATTTCTATGTTTCATGCTAAGATATAATATGATTTGCGAAGTGTTATGTAGTCCTCGTCTACATTTCAAATGAATGTAAACGCGACACTTCCTAGCTAGGAAATGGCGTTTGTAGATGTCTACGTATCGTAGCAATAGAGTTCTAATGCTTCTTAAAACGCGATATCGCATCTCATTTCTACGTTTCATGACAAGGTATAGTATTCATTGCGAAGTGTTATGTATACCTATTATTCACTTCAAAAGAATGTAAATGCGACACTTCCTTGCTAGCAAATAGCGTTTGCAGATGTCTACCTATCGTAGCAATAGATTTCTAATGCTTCTTAAAACGCGATTTCGCATCTCACTTCTAAATTTCATGGTAAGATATAATATGATTTGCGAAGTGTTATGTAGTCCTCATCTACACTTCAAATATATGTAAATGCGACACATCCTTGCTAGGAAATAGCGTCTGCAGATGTCTACGTTTCGAAGCAATAGAGTTCAAATGCTTCTTAAAACGAGATATCGCATCTCATTTCTATGTTTCATGATAAGATGTAATATTCATTGCGAAATGTTATGTATTCCTCGTCTACACTATAAATGAATGTAAATGCGACACTTCCTTGCTAGGAAATAGCGTTTGCAGATGTCTACGTATCGTAGCAATAGAGTTCTAATGCTTCTTAAAACGCGATATCGCATCTCATTTCTATGTTTCATGCTAAGATATAATATGATTTGCGAAGTGTTATGTAGTCCTCGTCTACATTTCAAATGAATGTAAACGCGACACTTCCTTGCTATGAAATGGCGTTTGTAGATGTCTACGTATCGTAGCAATAGAGTTCTAATGCTTCTTAAACCGCGATATCGCATCTCATTTCTATGTTCAGGGGTAAGATATAATATGACTGGCGAAGTGTTATGTAGTCCTCGTCTACACTTCAAATGAATGTAAATGCGACACTTTCTTGGTAGGAAATAGCGTTTGCAGATGTCTACCTATCGTAGCAATAGTGTTCTAATGCTTCTTAAACCGCGATATCGCATCTCATTTCTATGTTTAATGGTAAGATATAATATCATTTGCGAAGTTTTATGTATTCCTCGTCTACACTTCAAATGAATGTAAACGCGACACTTCTTTCATAGGAAATAGCGTTTGTAGATGTCTACGTATCGTAGCAATAGAGTTCTAATGCTTCTTAAAACGCGATATTGCATCTCATTTCTATGTTTCGTGGTAAGATATAATATGACTGGCGAAGTGTTATGTAGTCCTCGTCTACACTTCAAATGAATGTAAATGCGACACTTTCTTGGTAGGAAATAGCGTTTGCAGATGTCTACCTATCGTAGCAATAGTGTTCTAATGCTTCTTAAACCGCGATATCGCATCTCATTTCTATGTTTAATGGTAAGATATAATATCATTTGCGAAGTTTTATGTATTCCTCGTCTACACTTCAAATGAATGTAAACGCGACACTTCTTTCATAGGAAATAGCGTTTGTAGATGTCTACGTATCGTAGCAATAGAGTTCTAATGCTTCTTAAAACGCGATATTGCATCTCATTTCTATGTTTCGTGGTAAGATATAATATGACATGCGAAGTGTTATGTAGTCCTCGTCTACACTTCAAATGAATGTAAATGCGACACTTTCTTGGTAGGAAATAGCGTTTGCAGATGTCTACCTATCGTAGCAATAGTGTTCTAATGCTTCTTAAACCGCGATATCGCATCTCATTTCTATGTTTAATGGTAAGATATAATATGATTTGCGAAGTTTTATGTATTCCTCGTCTACACTTCAAATGAATGTAAACGCGACACTTCCTTCATAGGAAATAGCGTTTGTAGATGTCTACGTATCGTAGCAATAGAGTTCTAATGCTTCTTAAAACGCGATATTGCATCTCATTTCTATGTTTCGTGGTAAGATATAATATGACATGCGAAGTGTTATGTAGTCCTCGTCTACACTTCAAATGAATGTAAATGCGACACTTTCTTGGTAGGAAATAGCGTTTGCAGATGTCTACCTATCGTAGCAATAGTGTTCTAATGCTTCTTAAACCGCGATATCGCATCTCATTTCTATGTTTAATCGTAAGATATAATATGATTTGCGAAGTTTTATGTATTCCTCGTCTACACTTCAAATGAATGTAAACGCGACACTTCCTTCATAGGAAATAGCGTTTGTAGATGTCTACGTATCGTAGCAATAGAGTTCTAATGCTTCTTAAAACGCGATATTGCATCTCATTTCTATGTTTCGTGGTAAGATATAATATGACATGCGAAGTGTTATGTAGTCCTCGTCTACACTTCAAATGAATGTAAATGCGACACTTTCTTGGTAGGAAATAGCGTTTGCAGATGTCTACCTATCGTAGCAATAGTGTTCGAATGCTTCTTAAACCGCGATATCGCATCTCATTTCTATGTTTAATGGTAAGATATAATGTGATTTGCGAAGTTTTATGTATTCCTCGTCTACACTTCAAATGAATGTAAACGCGACACTTCCTTCATAGGAAATAGCGTTTGTAGATGTCTACCTATCGTAGCAATAGTGTTCTAATGCTTCTTAAACCGCGATATCGCATCTCATTTCTATGTTTAATGGTAAGATATAATATGATTTGCGAAGTTTTATGTATTCCTCGTCTACAATTCAAATGAATGTAAACGCGACACTTCCTTCATAGGAAATAGCGTTTGTAGATGTCTACGTATCGTAGCAATAGAGTTCTAATGCTTCTTAAAACGCGATATTGCTTCTCAATTCTATGTTTCATGGTAAGATATAATATGACTTGCGAAGTGTTATGTAGTCCTCGTCTACACTTCAAATGAATGTAAGTGCGACACTTCCTTGCTAAGAAATAGCGTTTGCAGATGTCTACCTATCGTTGCAATAGAGTTCTAATGCTTCTTAAAACGCGATATCGCATCTCATTTCTATGTTTAACTGTAAGATATAATATGATTGGCGAAGTGTTATGTATTCCTCGTCTACACTTCAAATGAATGTGAATGCGACACTTCCTTGCAAGGAAATAGCGTTTGCAGATGTCTACGTATCGCAGCAATATAGTTAAAATGCTTCTTAGAACGAGATATCGCATCTCATTTCCATGTTTCATGATAAGATGAAATATTCATTGCGAAATGTTATATATTCCTCGTCTACACTTCAGATGAATGTAAATGCGACACTTCCTTGCTAGGAAATAGCGTTTGCAGATGTCTGCGTATCGTAGCAATAGAGTTCTAATGCTTCTTAATAAGCGATTTCGCATCTCATTTCTATGTTTCATGGTAAGATATAATATGATTTGCGAAATGTTATGTAGTCCTCGTCTACACTACAAATAAATGTAAATGCGGCACATTCTTGCTAGGAAATAGCGTTTGCAGATGTCTACGTATCGTAGGGATGGAGTTCTAATGCTTCTTAAAACGTGATATCGCATCTCATTTCTATGTTTCATGGTAAGATATAATATGTCTTGCGATGTGTTATGTAGTCCTCGTCTACACTTCAAATGAATGTAAATGCGACACTTCCTTGCTAGGAAATAGCGTTTGCAGATGTCTACCTATCGTAGCAATAGAGTTCTAATGCTTCTTAAACCGCGATATCGCATCTCATTTCTATGTTTCATGATCTGATGTAATATTCATTGCGAAATGTTATATATTCCTCGTCTACACTTCAAATGAATGTAAATGCGACACTTCCTTGCTAGGAAATAGCGTTTGTAGACGTCTACGTATCGTATAAATAGAGTTCTAATGCTTCTTAAAACGCGATATCGTATCTCATTTCTATGTTGCATGATAGGATATAATATTCATTGTAAAGTGTTATGTATACCTTTTATTCTCTTCAGAAGAATGTAAATGCGGCACTTCCTTGCAAGGAAATAGCGTTTGCAGATGTCTACATATCGTAGCAATAGAGATCTTATGCTTCTTAAAACGCGATATTGCATCTCATTTCTATGTTTCATGGTAAGATATAATATGACTTGCGAAGTGTTATGTAGTCCTCGTCTACACTTCAAATGAATGTAAATGCGACACTTTCTTGGTAGGAAATAGCGTTTGCAGATGTCTACCTATCGTAGCAATAGTGTTCTAATGCTTCTTAAACCGCGATATCGCATCTCATTTCTATGTTTAATGGTAAGATATAATGTGATTTGCGAAGTTTTATGTATTCCTCGTCTACACTTCAAATGAATGTAAACGCGACACTTCCTTCATAGGAAATAGCGTTTGTAGATGTCTACGTATCGTAGCAATAGGGTTCTAATGCTTCTTAAAACGCGATATTGCTTCTCATTTCTATGTTTCATGGTAAGATATAATATGACTTGCGAAGTGTTATGTAGTCCTCGTCTACACTTCAAATGAATGTAAGTGCGACACTTCCTTGCTAAGAAATAGCGTTTGCAGATGTCTACCTATCGTTGCAATAGAGTTCTAATGCTTCATAAAACGCGATATCGCATCTCATTTCTATGTTTAACTGTAAGATATAATATGATTGGCGAAGTGTTATGTATTCCTCGTCTACACTTCAAATGAATGTGAATGCGACACTTCCATGCAAGGAAATAGCGTTTGCAGATGTCTACGTATCGCAGCAATATAGTTAAAATGCTTCTTAAAACGAGATATCGCATCTCATTTCCATGTTTCATGAAAAGATGAAATATTCATTGCGAAATGTTATATATTCCTCGTCTACACTTCAGATGAATGTAAATGCGACACTTCCTTGCTAGGAAATAGCGTTTGCAGATGTCTACGTATCGTAGCAATAGAGTTCTAATGCTTCTTAATAAGCGATTTCGCATCTCATTTCTATGTATCATGGTAAGATATAATATGATTTGCGAAATGTTATGTAGTCCTCGTCTACACTACAAATAAATGTAAATGCGGCACATCCTTGCTAGGAAATAGCGTTTGCAGATGTCTACGTATCGTAGGGATGGAGTTCTAATGCTTCTTAAAACGTGATATCGCATCTCATTTCTATATTTCATGACAAGGTATAGTATTCATTGCGAAGTGTTATGTATACCTATTATTCACTTCAAAAGAATGTAAACGCGACACTACCATGCAAGGAAATAGCGTTTGCAGATGTCTACCTATCGTAGCAATAGATTTCTAATGCTTCTTAAACCGCGATATCGCATCTCATTTCCATGTTTAATGGTAAGATGTAACATGATTTGCGAAGTGTTATGTAGTCCTCGTCTACACTTCAAAT
This sequence comes from Xylocopa sonorina, assembly GCF_050948175.1. Lineage (NCBI taxonomy): Eukaryota > Metazoa > Arthropoda > Insecta > Hymenoptera > Apidae > Xylocopa > Xylocopa sonorina. The sequence continues at coordinate 1,888,194 of NW_027490103.1, read as the reverse complement.
AAATGTAAACGCGACACATCCTTGCTAGGAAATAGCGTTTGCAGATGTCTACGTGTCGTAGGGATGGAGTTCTAATGCTTCTTAGAACGCGATATCGTATCTCATTTCTATGTTGCATGATAGGATATAATATTCATTGTAAAGTGTTATGTATACCTTTTATTCTCTTCAGAAGAATGTAAATACGACACTTCCTTGCAAGGAAATAGCGTTTGCAGATGTCTACATATCGTAGCAATAGAGATCTTATGCTTCTTAAAACGCGATATTGCATCTCATTTCTATGTTTCATGGTAAGATATAATATGACTTGCGAAGTGTTATGTAGTCCTCGTCTACACTTCAAATGAATGTAAATGCGACACTTCCTTGCTAGGAAATAGCGTTTGCAGATGTCTACCTACCGTAGCAATAGAGTTCTAATGCTTCTTAAACCGCGATATCGCATCTCATTCCTATGTTCAATGGTAAGATATAATATGACTGGCGAAGTGTTATGTATTCCTCGTCTACACTTCAAATGAATATAAATGCGACACTTCCATGCAAGGAAATTGCGTTTGCAGATGTCTACATATCGTAGCAATAGAGATCTTATGCTTCTTAAAACGCGATATTGCATCTCATTTCTATGTTTCATGGTAAGATATAATACGACTTGCGGAGTGTTATGTAGTCCTCGTCTACACTTCAAATGAATGTAAATGCGACACTTCCTTGCTAGGAAATAGCGTTTGCAGATGTCTACCTATCGTAGCAATAGAGTTCTAATGCTTCTTAAACCGCGATATCGCATCTCATTTCTATGTTTCATGATAAGATGTAATATTCATTGCGAAATGTTATATATTCCTCGTCTACACTTCAAATGAATGTAAATGCGACACTTCCTTGCTGGGAAATAGCGTTTGTAGATGTCTACGTATCGTAGCAATAGAGTTCTAATGCTTCTTAAAACGCGATATTGCATCTCATTTCTATGTTTCATGGTAAGATATAATATGACTTGCGAAGTGTTATGTAGTCCTCGTCTGCACTTCAAATGAATATAAATGCGACACATCCTTGCTAGGAAATAGCGTTTGCAGATGTCTACCTATCGTTGCAATAGAGTTCTAATGCTTCTTAAACCGCGTTATCGCATCTCATTTCTATGTTCAATGGTAAGATATAATATGACTGGCGAAGTGTTATGTGTTCCTCGTCTACACTTCAAATGAATATAAATGCGACACTTCCATGCAAGGAAATAGCGCTTGCAGATGTCTACGTATCGAAGCGATAGAGTTCAAATGCTTCTTAAAACGAGATATCGCATCTCATTTCTATGTTTCATGATAAGATGTAATATTCATTGCGAAGTGTCATGTATTCCTCGTCTACACTTCAAACGAATGTAAATGCGACACTTCCTTGCTAGGAAATAGCGTTTGCAGATGTCTACGTATCGTAGCAATAGATTTCTAATGCTTCTTAAAACGCGATTTCGCATCTCACTTCTATGTTTCATGGTAAGATATAATATGATTTGCGAAGTGTTATGTAGTCCTCATCTACACTTCAAATATATGTAAATGCGACACATCCTTGCTAGGAAATAGCGTTTGCAGATGTCTACGTTTCGAAGCAATAGAGTTCAAATGCTTCTTAAAACGAGATATCGCATCTCATTTCTATGTTTCATGATAAGATGTAATATTCATTGCGAAATGTTATGTATTCCTCGTCTACACTATAAATGAATGTAAATGCGACACTTCCTTGCTAGGAAATAGCGTTTGCAGATGTCTACGTATCGTAGCAATAGAGTTCTAATGCTTCTTAAAACGCGATATCGCATCTCATTTCTATGTTTCATGCTAAGATATAATATGATTTGCGAAGTGTTATGTAGTCCTCGTCTACATTTCAAATGAATGTAAACGCGACACTTCCTTGCTAGGAAATGGCGTTTGTAGATGTCTACGTATCGTAGCAATAGAGTTCTAATGCTTCTTAAAACGCGATATCGCATCTCATTTCTACGTTTCATGACAAGGTATAGTATTCATTGCGAAGTGTTATGTATACCTATTATTCACTTCAAAAGAATGTAAATGCGACACTTCCTTGCTAGCAAATAGCGTTTGCAGATGTCTACCTATCGTAGCAATAGATTTCTAATGCTTCTTAAAACGCGATTTCGCATCTCACTTCTAAATTTCATGGTAAGATATAATATGATTTGCGAAGTGTTATGTAGTCCTCATCTACACTTCAAATATATGTAAATGCGACACATCCTTGCTAGGAAATAGCGTCTGCAGATGTCTACGTTTCGAAGCAATAGAGTTCAAATGCTTCTTAAAACGAGATATCGCATCTCATTTCTATGTTTCATGATAAGATGTAATATTCATTGCGAAATGTTATGTATTCCTCGTCTACACTATAAATGAATGTAAATGCGACACTTCCTTGCTAGGAAATAGCGTTTGCAGATGTCTACGTATCGTAGCAATAGAGTTCTAATGCTTCTTAAAACGCGATATCGCATCTCATTTCTATGTTTCATGCTAAGATATAATATGATTTGCGAAGTGTTATGTAGTCCTCGTCTACATTTCAAATGAATGTAAACGCGACACTTCCTTGCTATGAAATGGCGTTTGTAGATGTCTACGTATCGTAGCAATAGAGTTCTAATGCTTCTTAAACCGCGATATCGCATCTCATTTCTATGTTCAGGGGTAAGATATAATATGACTGGCGAAGTGTTATGTAGTCCTCGTCTACACTTCAAATGAATGTAAATGCGACACTTTCTTGGTAGGAAATAGCGTTTGCAGATGTCTACCTATCGTAGCAATAGTGTTCTAATGCTTCTTAAACCGCGATATCGCATCTCATTTCTATGTTTAATGGTAAGATATAATATCATTTGCGAAGTTTTATGTATTCCTCGTCTACACTTCAAATGAATGTAAACGCGACACTTCTTTCATAGGAAATAGCGTTTGTAGATGTCTACGTATCGTAGCAATAGAGTTCTAATGCTTCTTAAAACGCGATATTGCATCTCATTTCTATGTTTCGTGGTAAGATATAATATGACTGGCGAAGTGTTATGTAGTCCTCGTCTACACTTCAAATGAATGTAAATGCGACACTTTCTTGGTAGGAAATAGCGTTTGCAGATGTCTACCTATCGTAGCAATAGTGTTCTAATGCTTCTTAAACCGCGATATCGCATCTCATTTCTATGTTTAATGGTAAGATATAATATCATTTGCGAAGTTTTATGTATTCCTCGTCTACACTTCAAATGAATGTAAACGCGACACTTCTTTCATAGGAAATAGCGTTTGTAGATGTCTACGTATCGTAGCAATAGAGTTCTAATGCTTCTTAAAACGCGATATTGCATCTCATTTCTATGTTTCGTGGTAAGATATAATATGACATGCGAAGTGTTATGTAGTCCTCGTCTACACTTCAAATGAATGTAAATGCGACACTTTCTTGGTAGGAAATAGCGTTTGCAGATGTCTACCTATCGTAGCAATAGTGTTCTAATGCTTCTTAAACCGCGATATCGCATCTCATTTCTATGTTTAATGGTAAGATATAATATGATTTGCGAAGTTTTATGTATTCCTCGTCTACACTTCAAATGAATGTAAACGCGACACTTCCTTCATAGGAAATAGCGTTTGTAGATGTCTACGTATCGTAGCAATAGAGTTCTAATGCTTCTTAAAACGCGATATTGCATCTCATTTCTATGTTTCGTGGTAAGATATAATATGACATGCGAAGTGTTATGTAGTCCTCGTCTACACTTCAAATGAATGTAAATGCGACACTTTCTTGGTAGGAAATAGCGTTTGCAGATGTCTACCTATCGTAGCAATAGTGTTCTAATGCTTCTTAAACCGCGATATCGCATCTCATTTCTATGTTTAATGGTAAGATATAATATGATTTGCGAAGTTTTATGTATTCCTCGTCTACAATTCAAATGAATGTAAACGCGACACTTCCTTCATAGGAAATAGCGTTTGTAGATGTCTACGTATCGTAGCAATAGAGTTCTAATGCTTCTTAAAACGCGATATTGCTTCTCAATTCTATGTTTCATGGTAAGATATAATATGACTTGCGAAGTGTTATGTAGTCCTCGTCTACACTTCAAATGAATGTAAGTGCGACACTTCCTTGCTAAGAAATAGCGTTTGCAGATGTCTACCTATCGTTGCAATAGAGTTCTAATGCTTCTTAAAACGCGATATCGCATCTCATTTCTATGTTTAACTGTAAGATATAATATGATTGGCGAAGTGTTATGTATTCCTCGTCTACACTTCAAATGAATGTGAATGCGACACTTCCTTGCAAGGAAATAGCGTTTGCAGATGTCTACGTATCGCAGCAATATAGTTAAAATGCTTCTTAGAACGAGATATCGCATCTCATTTCCATGTTTCATGATAAGATGAAATATTCATTGCGAAATGTTATATATTCCTCGTCTACACTTCAGATGAATGTAAATGCGACACTTCCTTGCTAGGAAATAGCGTTTGCAGATGTCTGCGTATCGTAGCAATAGAGTTCTAATGCTTCTTAATAAGCGATTTCGCATCTCATTTCTATGTTTCATGGTAAGATATAATATGATTTGCGAAATGTTATGTAGTCCTCGTCTACACTACAAATAAATGTAAATGCGGCACATTCTTGCTAGGAAATAGCGTTTGCAGATGTCTACGTATCGTAGGGATGGAGTTCTAATGCTTCTTAAAACGTGATATCGCATCTCATTTCTATGTTTCATGGTAAGATATAATATGTCTTGCGATGTGTTATGTAGTCCTCGTCTACACTTCAAATGAATGTAAATGCGACACTTCCTTGCTAGGAAATAGCGTTTGCAGATGTCTACCTATCGTAGCAATAGAGTTCTAATGCTTCTTAAACCGCGATATCGCATCTCATTTCTATGTTTCATGATCTGATGTAATATTCATTGCGAAATGTTATATATTCCTCGTCTACACTTCAAATGAATGTAAATGCGACACTTCCTTGCTAGGAAATAGCGTTTGTAGACGTCTACGTATCGTATAAATAGAGTTCTAATGCTTCTTAAAACGCGATATCGTATCTCATTTCTATGTTGCATGATAGGATATAATATTCATTGTAAAGTGTTATGTATACCTTTTATTCTCTTCAGAAGAATGTAAATGCGGCACTTCCTTGCAAGGAAATAGCGTTTGCAGATGTCTACATATCGTAGCAATAGAGATCTTATGCTTCTTAAAACGCGATATTGCATCTCATTTCTATGTTTCATGGTAAGATATAATATGACTTGCGAAGTGTTATGTAGTCCTCGTCTACACTTCAAATGAATGTAAATGCGACACTTCCTTGCTAGGAAATAGCGTTTGCAGATGTCTACCTACCGTAGCAATATCGTTCTAATGCTTCTTAAACCGCGATATCGCATCTCATTCCTATGTTCAATGGTAAGATATAATATGACTGGCGAAGTGTTATGTAGTCCTCGTCTGCACTTCAAATGAATATAAATGCGACACATCCTTGCTAGGAAATAGCGTTTGCAGGTGTCTACCTATCGTTGCAATAGAGTTCTAATGCTTCTTAAACCGCGTTATCGCATCTCATTTCTATGTTCAATGGTAAGATATAATATGACTGGCGAAGTGTTATGTGTTCCTCGTCTACACTTCAAATGAATATAAATGCGACACTTCCATGCAACGAAATAGCGTTTGCAGATGTCTACGTATCGAAGCGATAGAGTTCAAATGCTTCTCAAAACGAGATATCGCATCTCATTTATATGTTTCATGATAAGATGTAATATTCATTGCGAAATGTTACATATTCCTCGTCTACATTTCAAATGAATGTAAATGCGACACTTCCTTTCTAGGAAATAGCGTTTGTAGATGCTTACGTATCGTAAGGATAGAGTTCTAATGCTTCTTAAAACGCGATATCGTATCTCATTTCTATGTTGCATGATAGGATATAATATTCGTTGGAAAGTGTTATGTATACCTTGTATTCCCTTCAGAAGAATGTAAATACGACACTTCCTTGCAAGGAAATAGCGTTTGCAGATGTCTACGTATCGTAGCAATAGAGTTCTAATGCCTCTTAAAACGCGATATCGCATCTCATTTCTATGTTTCATGGTAAGATGTAATATTCATTGCGAAGTGTTATGTATTCGTCGTCTACATTTCAAATGAATGTAAATGCGACACTTCCTTTCTAGGAAATAGCGTTTGCAGATGTCTACGTATCGTAGGGATGGAGTTCTAATGCTTCTTAGAACGCGATATCGTATCTCATTTCTATGTTGCATGATAGGATATAATATTCATTGTAAAGTGTTATGTATACCTTTTATTCTCTTCAGAAGAATGTAAATGCGACACTTCCTTGCAAGGAAATAGCGTTTGCAGATGTCTACATATCGTAGCAATAGAGATCTTATGCTTCTTAAAACGCGATATTGCATCTCATTTCTATGTTTCATGGTAAGATATAATATGACTTGCGAAGTGTTATGTAGTCCTCGTCTAAACTTCAAATGAATGTAAATGCGACACTTCCTTGCAAGGAAATTGCGTTTGCAGATGTCTACGTATCGTAGCAATAGAGTTCTAATGCTTCTTAAAACGCGATATCGCATCTCATTTCTATGTTTCATGGTAAGATATAATATGATTTGCGGAGTGTTATGTATTCCTCGTCTACACTTCAAATGAATGTAAATGCGGCACTTCCTTGCAAGGAAATAGCATTTGCAGATGTCTACGTATCGTTGCAATAGAGTTCTTATGATTCTTAAAACGCTATATCGCATCTCATTTCTATGTTTCATGGTGAGATATAATATGATTTGCGTAGTGTTATGTATTCCTCGTCTACACTTCAAATGAATGTAAATGCGGCACTTCCTTGCAAGGAAATAGCGTTTGCAGATGTCTACGTATCGTTGCAATAGAGTTCTTATGATTTTTAAAACGCTATATCGCATCTCATTTCTATGTTTCATGGTAAGATATAATATGATTTGCGTAGTGTTATGTATTCCTCGTCTACACTTCAAATGAATGTAAATGCGACACTTCTCTGCATGGGAATAGCGTTTGCAGATGTCTACGTATCGTTGCAATGGAGTTCTTATGATTCTTGAAACGCGATATCGCATCTCATTTCTATGTTTCATGGTACGATATAATATGATTTGCGAAGTGTTATGTATTCCTCGTCTACACTTCAAATGAATGTAAATGCGACACTTCTTTGCAAGGAAATAGCGTTTGCAGATGTCTACGTATCGTAGCAGTAGAGTTCTAATGCTTCTTAAAACGCGATATCGCAACTCATTTCTATGTTTCATGATAAAATATAATATGATTTGCGAAGTGTTATGTATTCCTCGTCTGCACATCAAATGAATGTAAATGCGACACTTCTTTGCAAGGAAATAGCGTTTGCAGATGTCTACGTATCGTAGCAATAGAGTTCTTATGATTCTTAAAACGCTATATCGCATCTCATTTCTATGTTTCATGGTAAGATATAATATGATTTGCGGAGTGTTATGTATTCCTCGTCTACACTTCAAATGAATGTAAATGCGACACTTCCTTGAAAGGAAATAGTGATTGCAGATGTCTACGTATCGTAGCAATAGAGTTCTAATGCTTCTTAAAACGCGATATCGCATCTCATTTCTATGTTTCATGGTAAGATATAATATGATTTGCGAAGTGTTATGTATTCCTCGTCTACACTTCAAATGGATGTAAATGCGACACTTCTTTGCAAGGAAATAGCGTTTGCAGATGTCTACGTATCGTTGCAATAGAGTTCTTATGATTCTTAAAACGAGATATTGCATCTCATATCTATGTTTCATGATAAGATATAATATTCATTGCGGAGTGTTATGCATTCCTCGTCTACGATTCAAATGAATGTAAATGCGACACTTCCTTGCAAGGAAATTGCGTTTGCAGATGTCTACGTATCGTAGCAATAGAGTTCTAATGCTTCTTAAAACGCGATATCGCATCTCATTTCTATGTTTCATGGTAAGATATAATATGATTTGCGAAGTGTTATGTATTCCTCGTCTACACTTCAAATGAATGTAAATGCGACACTTCTTTGCAAGGAAATAGCGTTTGCAGATGTCTACGTATCGTTGCAATAGAGTTCTTATGATTCTTAAAAGGCTATATCGCATCTCATTTCTATGTTTCATGGTACGATATAATATGATTTGCGAAGTGTTATGTATTCCTCGTCTACACTTCAAATGAATGTAAATGCGACACTTCTTTGTAAGGAAATAGCGTTTGCAGATGTCTACGTATCGTAGCAATAGGGTTCTTATGATTCTTAAAACGCAATATCGCATCACATTTCTATGTTTCATGGTAAGATATAATATGATTTGCGGAGTGTTATGTATTCCTCGTCTACACTTCAAATGAATGTAAATGCGACACTTCCTTGAAAGGAAATAGTGTTTGCAGATGTCTACGTATCGTAGCAATCGATTTCTTATGATTCTTAAAACGCGATATCGCATCACATTTCTATGTTTCATGGTAAGATATAATATGATTTGCGGAGTGTTATGTATTCCTCGTCTACACTTCAAATGAATGTAAATGCGGCACTTCCTTGCAAGGAAATATCGTTTGCAAATGTCTACCTATCGTAGCAGTAGTGTTCTAATGCTTCTTAGAACGCGATGTCGCATCTCATTTCTATGTTTCATGGTAAGATATAATATGATTTGCGAAGTGTTATGTATTCCTCGTCTACACTTCAAATGAATGTGAATGCGACACTCCCTCGCTAGGAAATAGCGTTTGCAGATGTCTACGTATCGTAGCAATAGAGTTCTAATGCCTCTTAAAACGCGATATCGCATCTCATTTCTATGTTTCATGGTAAGATATAATATGATTTGCGAAGTATCATGTATTCCTCGTCTACACTTCAAATGAATGTAAATGCGACACTTCCTTGCAAGGTAATAGCGTTTGCAAATGTCTACCTATCGTAGCAGTAGTGTTCTAATGCTTCTTAGAACGCGATGTCGCATCTTATTTCTAAGTTTCATGGTAAGATATAATAATATTTGCGAAGTGTTATGTATTCCTCGTCTACACTTCAAATGAATGTAAATGCGACACTTCCTTGCAAGGAAATAGCGTTTGCAGATGTCTACGTATCGAAGTAATAGAGTTCAAATGTTTCTTAAAACGAGATATTGCATCTCATATCTATGTTTCATGATAAGATATAATATTCATTGCGAAGTGTTATGCATTCCTCGTCTACGATTCAAATGAATGTAAATGCGACTCTTCCTTGCAAGGAAATAGCGTTTGCAGATGTCTACGTATCGTAGCAATAGAGTTCTTATGATTTTTAAAACGCTATATCGTATCTCATTTCTATGTTTCATGGTAAGGTATAATATGATTTGCGAAGTGTTATGTATTCCTCGTCTACACTTCAAATGAATGTATATGCGACACTTCCTTGCTAGGAAATAGCGTCTGCAGATGTCTAGGTATCGTAGCAATAGAGTTCTAATGCTTTTCAAAACGCGATATCGCGTTTCATTTCTATGTTTTATGGTAAGATACAATATGATTTGCGAAGTGTTATGTATTCCTCGTCTACACTTCAAATGAATGTGAATGCGACACTTCCTCGCTAGGAAATAGCGTTTGCAGATCTCTACGTATCGTAGCAATAGAGTTCTTATGTTTCTTAAAACGCGATATCGCATCTCATTTCTATGTTTCATGGTAAGGTATAATATGATTTGCGAAGTGTTATGTATCCGTCGTCTACACTTCAAATGAATGTAAATGCGATACTTTCTTGCAAGGAAATAGCGTTTGCAGATGTCTACGTATCGTAGCAATGGATTTCTGATGTTTCTTAAAACGCGATATCGCATCTCATTCCTATGTTTCATGGTAAGATATAATATGATTTGCGAAGTGCTATGTATTCCTCGTCTACACATCAAATGAATGTAAATGCGACACTTCTTTGCAAGGAAATAGCGTTTGCAGATGTCTACGTATCGCAGCAATAGAGTTCTAATGCCTCTTAAAACGCGATATCGCATCTCATTTCTATGTTTCATGGTAAGATATAATATGATTTGCGAAGTATCATGTATTCCTCGTCTACACTTCAAATGAATGTAAATGCGACACTTCCTTGCAAGGAAATAGCGTTTGCAAATGTCTACCTATCGTAGCAGTAGTGTTCTAATGCTTCTTAGAACGCGATGTCGCATCTTATTTCTAAGTTTCATGGTAAGATATAATAATATTTGCGAAGTGTTATGTATTCCTCGTCTACACTTCAAATGAATGTAAATGCGACACTTCCTTGCAAGGAAATAGCGTTTGCAGATGTCTACGTATCGTAGCAATAGAGTTCTAATGCTTCTTAAAACGCGATATCGCATCTCATTTCTATGTTTCATGGTAAGATATAATATGATTTGCGAAGTGTTATGTATTCCTCGTCTACACATCAAGTGAATGTAAATGCGACACTTCCTTGCAAGGAAATAGCGTTTGCAGATGTCTACGTATCGTAGCAATAGGGTTCTTATGATTCTTAAAACGCGATATCGCATCTCATTTCTATGTTTAATGGTAAGATATAATATGATTTGCGGAGTGTTATGTATTCCTCGTCTACACTTCAAATGAATGTAAATGCGACACTGCCTTGAAAGGAAATAGCGTTTGCAGATGTCCATGTATCGTAGCAATGGATTTCTGATGTTTCTTAAAACGCGATATCGCATCTCATTTCTATGTTTCATGGTAAGATATAATATGATTTGCGAAGTGCTATGTATTCCTCGTCTACACTTCAAATGAATGTAAATGCGACACTTCCTTGAAACGAAATAGCGTTTGCAGATGTCCACGTATCGTAGCAATAGAGTTCTTATGATTCTTAAAACGCGATATCGCATCTCATTTCTATGTTTCATGGTAAGATATAGTATGATTTGCGAAATGTTATGTATTCCTCGTCTACACTTCAAATGAATGTAAATGCGACACTTCCTTGCAAGGAAATAGCGTTTGCAAATGTCTACCTATCGTAGCAGTAGTGTTCTAATGCTTCTTAGAACGCGATGTCGCATCTTATTTCTAAGTTTCATGGTAAGATATAATATGATTTGCGAAGTGTTATGTATTCCTCGTCTACACTTCAAGTGAATGTGAATGCGACACTTCCTCGCTAGGAAATAGCGTTTGCAGATGTCTACGTATCGAAGCAATAGAGTTCAAATGCTTCTTAAAACGAGATATTGCATCTCATATCTATGTTTCATGATAAGATATAATATTCACTGCGATGTGTTATGCATTCCTCGTCTACGATTCAAATGAATGTAAATGCGACACTTCCTTTCAAGGAAATAGCGTTTGCAGATGTCTACGTATCGTAGCAATAGAGTTCTTATGATTCTTAAAACGCGATATCGCATCTCATTTCTATGTTTCATGGTAAGGTATAATATGATTTGCGAAGTGTTATGTATTCCTCGTCTACACTTCAAATGAATGTAAATGCGACACATCCTTGCTAGGAAATAGCGTTTGCAGATGTCTACGTATCGTAGGGACGGAGTTCTAGTGCTTCTTAAATCGTGATATTGCATCTCATTTCTATGTTTCATGATAAGATGTAATATTCTTTGCGAAGTGATATGTATTCCTCGTTTACACTTCAAATGAATGTAAATGCGACACTTCCTTGCTAGGAAATTGCGTTTGCAGATGTCTACCTATCGTAGCAATAGAGTTCTAATGCTTCTTAAAACGCGATATCGCATCTCATTTCTATGTTTCATGGTAAGATATAATATGATTTGCGAAGTATCATGTATTCCTCGTCTACACTTCAAATGAATGTAAATGCGACACTTCCTTGCAAGGAAATAGCGTTTGCAAATGTCTACCTATCGTAGCAGTAGTGTTCTAATGCTTCTTAGAACGCGATGTCGCATCTCATTTCTAAGTTTCATGGTAAGATATAATATAATTTGCGAAGTATCATGTATTCCTCGTCTACACTTCAAACGAATGTAAATGCGACACTTCCTTGCTAGGAAATAGCGATTGCAGATGTCTACGTATCGTAGCAATAGAGATCTAATGCTTCCTAAAATGCGATATCGCATCTCATTTCTATGTTGCATGATAGGATATAATAGTCATTGTAAAGTGTAATGTATTCCTCGTCTACACTTCAAATGAATGTAAATGCGACACTTCCTTGCTAGGAAATAGCGTTTGCAGATGTTTACGTATCGTAGGGATAGAGTTCTAATGCTTCTTAAAACGCGATATCGCATCTCATTTCTATGTTTCATGATAAGATGTAATATTCATAGCGAAATGTTATGTAGTCCTCGTCTACACCTCAAATGAATGTAAATGCGATACTTCCTTGCTAGGAAATAGCGTTTGCAGATGTCTACCTATCGTTGCAATAGAGTTCTAATGCTTCTTAAAACGCGATATCGCATCTCATTTCTATGTTTCATGATAAGATGTAATATTCATAGCGAAATGTTATGTATTCCTCGTCTACACTTCAAATGAATGTAAATGCGACACTTCCTTGCAAGGAAATAGCGTTTGCAGATGTCTACCTATCGAAGCAATAGAGTTCAAATGCTTCTTAAAACGAGATATCGCATCTCATTTCTATGTTTCATGATAAGATGTAATATTCATTGCGAAGTGTTATGTATTCCTCGTCTACACTTCAAATGAATGTAAAAGCGACACTTCCTTGCAAGGAAATAGCGTTTGGAGATGTCTACGTATCGTAGCAATAGCTTTCTAGTGCTTCTTAAAACGCGATACCGCATCTCATTTCTATGTTTCATGGTAAGATATAACATGATTTGCGGAGTGTTATGTATCCGTCGTCTACACTTCAAATGAATGTAAATGCGACGCTTTCTTGCAAGGAAATAGCGTTTGCAGATGTCTACGTATCGTTGCAATAGAGTTCTTATGATTCTTAAAACGCGATATCGCATCTCATTTCTATGTTTCATGGTAAGATATAATATGATTTGCGGAGTGTTATGTATTCCTCGTCTACACTACAAATGAATGTAAATGCGGCACTTCCTTGCAAGGAAATAGCGTTTGCAGATGTCTACGTATCGTAGGGATAGAGTTCTAATGCTTCTTAAAACGTGTTATCGTACCTCATTTCTATGTTTCACGATAAGGTTTAATATTCATTGCGAAGTGTTATGTAAACCTCGCATTCACTTCAAAAGTATGTAAATGCGACACTTTCTTGCAAGAAAATGGCATTTGCAGTTGTCTACGTATCGAAGCAATAGAGGTCAAATGCATCTTAATACTAGATTTCGTATCTCATATCTGTGTTTCATGATAAGATATAATATTCATTGCGATGTGTTATGCATTCCCCGTCTTCGATTCAAATGAATGTAAATGCGACACTTCCTTTCAAGGAAATAGCGTTTGCAGATGTCTACGAATCGTAGCAATAGAGTACTAATGCTTCTTAAAACGCGATATCGCATCTCATTTCTATGTTTCATGGTAAGATATAATATGATTTGCGAAGTGTTATGTAGTCCTCGTCTACACTTCAAATGAATGTAAATGCGACACATCCTTGCTAGGAAATAGCGTTTGCAGATGTCTACGTATCGTAGGGACGGAGTTCTAGTGCTTCTTAAATCGTGATATTGCATCTCATTTCTATGTTTCATGATAAGATGTAATATTCTTTGCGAAGTGATATGTATTCCTCGTTTACACTTCAAATGAATGTAAATGCGACACTTCCTTGCTAGGAAATAGCGTTTGCAGATGTCTACCTATCGTAGCAATAGAGTTCTAATGCTTCTTAAAACGCGATATCGCATCTCATTTCTATGTTTCATGGTAAGATATAATATGATTTGCGAAGTATCATGTATTCCTCGTCTACACTTCAAATGAATGTAAATGCGACACTTCCTTGCAAGGAAATAGCGTTTGCAAATGTCTACCTATCGTAGCAGTAGTGTTCTAATGCTTCTTAGAACGCGATGTCGCATCTCATTTCTAAGTTTCATGGTAAGATATAATATAATTTGCGAAGTATCATGTATTCCTCGTCTACACTTCAAACGAATGTAAATGCGACACTTCCTTGCTAGGAAATAGCGATTGCAGATGTCTACGTATCGTAGCAATAGAGATCTAATGCTTCCTAAAATGCGATATCGCATCTCATTTCTATGTTGCATGATAGGATATAATAGTCATTGTAAAGTGTAATGTATTCCTCGTCTACACTTCAAATGAATGTAAATGCGACACTTCCTTGCTAGGAAATAGCGTTTGCAGATGTTTACGTATCGTAGGGATAGAGTTCTAATGCTTCTTAAAACGCGATATCGCATCTCATTTCTATGTTTCATGATAAGATGTAATATTCATAGCGAAATGTTATGTAGTTCTCGTCTACACCTCAAATGAATGTAAATGCGATACTTCCTTGCTAGGAAATAGCGTTTGCAGATGTCTACCTATCGTTGCAATAGAGTTCTAATGCTTCTTAAAACGCGATATCGCATCTCATTTCTATGTTTCATGATAAGATGTAATATTCATAGCGAAATGTTATGTATTCCTCGTCTACACTTCAAATGAATGTAAATGCGACACTTCCTTGCTAGGAAATAGCGTCTGCAGATATCTGGGTATCGTAGCAATAGAGTTCTAATGCTTCTTAAAACGCGATATCGCATCTCACTTCTATGTTTCATGGTAAGGTATAATATGATTTGCGAACTGTTATGTAGTCCTCGTCTACATTTCAAATGATGTAAACGCGACACTTCCTTGCTAGGGAATAGCGTTTGTAGATGTCTACGTATCGTAGCAATAGAGTTCTAATGCTTCTTAAAACGCGATATCGCATCTCATTTCTACGGTTCATGACATGGTATAGTATTCATTGCGAAGTGTTATGTATACCTATTATTCACTTCAAAAGAATGTAAGTGCGACACTTCCTTGCTAGGAAATAGCGTTTGAAGATGTCTACGTATCGAAGCGATAGTGTTCAAATGCTTCTTAAAACGAGGTATTGCATCTAGTTTCTATGTTTCATGGTAAGATATAATATGACTTGAGAATTGTTTTGTAGTCCTCGTCTACACTTCAAGTGAATGTAAATGCGACACTTCCTTGCTAGGAAATAGCGTTTGCAGATGTCTACGTATCGTAGCAATAGAGTTCTAATGCTTCTTAAAACGCGATATCGCATCTCATTTCTACGGTTCATGACATGGTATAGTATTCATTGCGAAGTGTTATGTATACCTATTATTCACTTCAAAAGAATGTAAATGCGACACTTCCTTGCAAGGAAATAGCGTTTGCAGATGTCTACGTATCGAAGCAATAGAGTTCAAATGCATCTTAAAAGGAGATATTGCATCTCATAACTATGTTTCATGGTAAGATATAATATTCATTGCGAAGTGTTATGCATTCCTCGTCTACGATTCAAATGGATGTAAACGCGACACTTCCTTGCTAGGAAATAGCGTTTGCAGATTTCTACGTATCGAAGCACTAGAGTTCAAATGCTTCTTAAAACGAGATACCGCATCTCACTTCTATATTTCATGATAAGATGTAATATTCATTGCGAAGTGTTATGTATTCCTCGTCTACACTTCAAATGAATGTAAATGCGACACTTCTTTGCAAGGAAATAGCGTTTGCAGATGTCTACGTATCGTAGCAATAGAGTTCTTATGATTCTTAAAACGCGATATCGCATCACATTTCTATGTTTCATGGTAAGATATAATATGATTTGCGGAGTGTTATGTATTCCTCGTCTACACTTCAAATGAATGTGAATGCGACACTTCCTCGCTAGGAAATAGCGTTTGCAGATGTCTACGTATCGTAGCAATAGAGTTCTTATGATTCTTAAAACGCGATATCGCATCTCATTTCTATGTTTCATGGTAAGGTATAATATGATTTGCGAAGTGTTATGTATCCGTCGTCTACACTTCAAATGAATGTAAATGCGACACTTTCTTGCAAGGAAATAGCGTTTGCAGATGTCTACGTATCGTAGCAATGGATTTCTGATGTTTCTTAACAAGCGATATCGTATCTCATTTCTATGTTTCATGGTAAGATATAGTATGATTTGCGAAGTTTTATGTATTCCTCGTCTACACTTCAAATGAATGTAAATGCGACACTTCCTTGCAAGGAAATAGCGTTTGCAAATGTCTACCTATCGTAGCAGTAGTGTTCTAAAGCTTCTTAGAACGTGATGTCGCATCTCATTTCTATGTTTCATGGTAAGATATAATATGATTTGCGAAGTGTTATGTATACCTCGTCTACACTTCAAATGAATGTAAATGCGTCACTTCCTTGCAAGGAAATAGCGTTTGCAGATGTCTACGTATCGAAGCAATAGAGTTCAAATGCTTCTTAAGACGAGATATTGCATCTCATATCTACGTTTCATGATAAGACATAATATTCATTGCGAAGTGTTATGTATTCCTCGTCTACGATTCAAATGAATGTAAATGCGACACTTCCTTGCAAGGAAATGGCGTTTGCAGATGTCTACCTATCGTAGCAATAGAGTTCAAGTGCTTCTTAAAACGCGATATCGCATCTCATTTCTATGTTTCATGGTAAGATATAATATGATTTGCGAAGTGTTATGTATTCCTCGTCTACACTTCAAATGAATGTAAATGCGACACTTCCCTGCATGGAAGTAACGTTTGCAGATGTCTACGTATCGTAGCAATGGATTTCTGATGCTTCTTAAAACGCGATATCGCATCTCATTTCTATGTTTCATGGTAAGATATAGTATGATTTGCGAAGTGTCATGTATTCCTCGTCCACACTTCAAATGAATGTAAATGCGACACTTCCTTGCAAAGAAATAGCGTTTGCAGATGTCTACGTATCGTAGCAATAGAGTTCTTATGATTCTTAAAACGCGATATCGGATCTCATTTCTATCTTTCATGGTAAGATATAATATGATTTGCGAAGTGTTATGTATTCCTCGTCTACACTTCAAATGAATGTAAATGCGACACTTCCTTGCTAGGAAATAGCGTCTGCAGATGTCTACGTATCGTAGCAATAGAGTTCTTATGATTCTTAAAATGCGATATCGCATCACATTTCTATGTCTCATGGTAAGATATAATATGATTTGCGAAGTATCATGTATTCCCCGTCTACACTTCAAATGAATGTAAATGCGACACTTCCTTGCTAGGATATAGCGATTGCAGATGTCTACGTATCGTAGCAATATAGTTCATATGATTCTTAAAACGCGATATCGCAACTCATTTCTATGTTTCATGGTAAGATATAATATGATTTGCGAAGTGTTATGTATTCCTCGTCTACACTTCAAATGAATGTAAATGCGACACTTCCCTGCATGGAAGTAACGTTTGCAGATGTCTACGTATCGTAGCAATGGATTTCTGATGCTTCTTAAAACGCGATATCGCATCTCATTTCTATGTTTCATGGTAAGATATAGTATGATTTGCGAAGTGTCATGTATTCCTCGTCTACACTTCAAATGAATGTAAATGCGACACCTCCTTGCTAGGAAATAGCGTCTGCAGATGTGTAGGTATCGTAGCAATAGAGTTCTAATGCCTCTTAAAACGCGATATCGCATCTCATTTCTATGTTTCATGGTAAGATATAATATGATTTGCGAAGTGTTACGTATTCCTCGTCTACACTTCAAATGAATGTAAATGCGACACTTCCTTGCTAGGAAATAGCGTCTGCAGATGTCTACGTATCGTAGCAATAGCTTTCTAGTGCTTCTTGAAACGCGATATCGCATCTCATTTCTATGTTTCATGGTAAGATATAATGTGATTTGCGAAGTGTTATGTATTCCTCGTCTACACTTCAAATGAATGTAAATGCGACACTTCCTTGCTAGGAAATAGCGTCTGCAGATGACTAGGTATCGTAGCAATAGAGTTCTAATGCTTCTTGTAACGCGATATCGCATCTCATTTCTATGTTTCATGGTAAGATATAATATGATTTGCGAAGTGTTATGTATTCCTCGTCTACACTTCAAATGAATGTAAATGCGACACTTCCTTGCAAGGAAATAGCGTTTGCACATGTCTACGTATCGTAGCAATAGCTTTCTAGTGCTTCTTAAAACGCGATATCGCATCTCATTTCTATGTTTCATGGTAAGATATAATATGATTTGCGAAGTGTCATGTATTCCTCGTCTACACTTCAAATGAATGTAAATGCGACACTTCCTTGCTAGGAAATAGCGTCTGCAGATGTCTAGGTATCGTAGCAATAGAGTTCTAATGCTTCTTGAAACGCGATATCGCATCTCATTTCTATGTTTCATGGTAAGATATAATATGATTTGCGAAGTGTTATGTATTCCTCGTCTACACTTCAAATGAATGTAAATGCGACACTTCCCTGCAAGGTAATAGCGTTTGCAGATGTTTACGTATCGTAGCAATAGAGTTCTTATGATTCTTAAAACGAGATATTGCATCTCATATCTATGTTTCATGATAAGATATAATATGGTTTGCGAAGTGTCATGTATTCCTCGTCTACACTTCAAATGAATGTAAATGCGACACTTCCTTGCAAGGAAATAGCGTTTGCAGATGTCTACGTATCGTAGCAATAGCTTTCTAGTGCTTCTTAAAACGCGATATCGCATCACATTTCTATGTTTCATGGTAAGATATAATATGATTTGCGAAGTGTCATGTATTCCTCGTCTACACTTCAAATGAATGTAAATGCGACACTTCCTTGCTAGGAAATAGCGTCTGCAGATGTATAGGTATCGTAGCAATAGGGTTCTAATGCTTCTTGAAACGCGATATCGCATCTCATTTCTATGTTCCATGGTAAGATATAATATGATTTGCGAAGTGTTATGTATTCCTCGTCTACACCTCAAATGAATGTAAATGCGATACTTCCCTGCAAGGAAATAGCGTTTGCAGATGTTTACGTATCGTAGCAATAGAGTTGTTATGATTCTTAAAACGCGATATCGCATCTCATTTCCATGTTTCATGGTAAGATATAACATGATTTGCGAAGTGTTATGTATTCCTCGTCTACACTTCAAATGAATGTGAATGCGATACTTCCTCGCTAGGAAATAGCGTTTGCAGATGTCTACGTATCGTAGCAATAGCTTTCTAGTGCTTCTTCAAACGCGATATCGCATCTCATTTCTATGTTTCATGGTAAGATATAATATGATTTGCGAAGTGTCATGTATTCCTCGTCTACACTTCAAATGAATGTAAATGCGACACTTCGTTGCTAGGAAATAGCGTCTGCAGATGTCTAGGTATCGTAGCAATAGAGTTCTAGTGCTTCTTGAAACGCGATATCGCATCTCATTTCTATGTTTCATGGTAAGATATAATGTGATTTGCGAAGTGTTATGTATTCCTCGTCTACACTTCAAATGAATGTAAATGCGACACTTCCTTGCAAGGAAATAGCGTTTGCAGATGTCTACGTATCGTAGCAATAGAGTTCTCATGATTCTTAAAACGCGATATCGCATCTCATTTCTATGTTTCGTGGTAAGATATAACATGATTTGCGAAGTGTTATGTATTCCTCGTCTACACTTCAAATCAATGTGAATGCGATACTTCCTCGCTAGGAAATAGCGTTTGCAGATGTCTACGTATCGTAGCAATAGCTTTCTAGTGCTTCTTAAAACGCGATATCGCATCTCATTTCTATGTTTCATGGTAATAATAATATGATTTGCGAAGTGTCATGTATTCCTCGTCTACACTTCAAATGAATGTAAATGCGACACTTCCTTGCTAGGAAATAGCGTCTGCAGATGTCTAGGTATCGTAGCAAAAGAGTTCTAATGCTTCTTGAAACGCGATATCGCATCTCATTTCTATGTTCCATGGTAAGATATAATATGATTTGCGAAGTGTTATGTATTCCTCGTCTACACTTCAAATGAATGTAAATGCGACACTTCCCTGCAAGGAAATAGCGTTTGCAGATGTTTACGTATCGGAGCAATAGAGTTCTTATGATTCTTAAATCGAGATATTGCATCTCATATCTATGTTTCATGGTAAGATATAACATGATTTGCGAAGTGTTATGTATTCCTCGTCTACACTTCAAATGAATGTGAATGCGATACTTCCTCGCTAGGAAATAGCGTTTGCAGATGTCTACGTATCGTAGCAATAGCTTTCTAGTGCTTCTTCAAACGCGATATCGCATCTCATTTCTATGTTTCATGGTAAGATATAATATGATTTGCGAAGTGTCATGTATTCCCCGTCTACACTTCAAATGAATGTAAATGCGACACTACGTTGCTAGGAAATAGCGTCTGCAGATATCTAGGTATCGTAGCAATAGAGTTCTAGTGCTTCTTGAAACGCGATATCGCATCTCATTTCTATGTTTCATGGTAAGATATAATGTGATTTGCGAAGTGTTATGTATTCCTCGTCTACACTTCAAATGAATGTAAATGCGACACTTCCTTGCAAGGAAATAGCGTTTGCAGATGTCTACGTATCGTAGCAATAGAGTTCTTATGATTCTTAAAACGCGATATCGCATCTCATTTCTATGTTTCATGGTAAGATATAACATGATTTGCGAAGTGTTATGTATTCCTCGTCTACACTTCAAATCAATGTGAATGCGATACTTCCTCGCTAGGAAATAGCGTTTGCAGATGTCTACGTATCGTAGCAATAGCTTTCTAGTGCTTCTTAAAACGCGATATCGCATCTCATTTCTATGTTTCATGGTAAGATATAATATGATTTGCGAAGTGTCATGTATTCCTCGTCTACACTTCAAATGAATGTAAATGCGACACTTCCTTGCTAGGAAATAGCGTCTGCAGATGTCTAGGTATCGTAGCAATAGAGTTCTAATGCTTCTTGAAACGGGATATCGCATCTCATTTCTATGTTTCATGGTAAGATATAATATGATTTGCGAAGTGTTATGTATTCCTCGTCTACACTTCAAATGAATGTAAATGCGACACTTCCCTGCAAGGAAATAGCGTTTGCAGATGTTTACGTATCGTAGCAATAGAGTTCTTATGATTCTTAAAACGAGATATTGCATCTCATATCTATGTTTCATGATAAGATATAACATGATTTGCGAAGTGTTATGTATTCCTCGTCTACACTTCAAATGAATGTGAATGCGATACTTCCTCGCTAGGAAATAGCGTTTGCAGATGTCTACGTATCGTAGCAATAGCTTTCTAGTGCTTCTTCAAACGCGATATCGCATCTCATTTCTATGTTTCATGGTAAGATATAATATGATTTGCGAAGTGTCATGTATTCCTCGTCTACACTTCAAATGAATGTAAATGCGACACTTCGTTGCTAGGAAATAGCGTCTGCAGATATCTAGGTATCGTAGCAATAGAGTTCTAGTGCTTCTTGAAACGCGATATCGCATCTCATTTCTATGTTTCATGGTAAGATATAATGTGATTTGCGAAGTGTTATGTATTCCTCGTCTACACTTCAAATGAATGTAAATGCGACACTTCCCTGCAAGGAAATAGCGTTTGCAGATGTTTACGTATCGTAGCAATAGAGTTGTTATGATTCTTAAAACGCGATATCGCATCTCATTTCCATGTTTCATGGTAAGATATAACATGATTTGCGAAGTGTTATGTATTCCTCGTCTACACTTCAAATGAATGTGAATGCGATACTTCCTCGCTAGGAAATAGCGTTTGCAGATGTCTACGTATCGTAGCAATAGCTTTCTAGTGCTTCTTCAAACGCGATATCGCATCTCATTTCTATGTTTCATGGTAAGATATAATATGATTTGCGAAGTGTCATGTATTCCTCGTCTACACTTCAAATGAATGTAAATGCGACACTTCGTTGCTAGGAAATAGCGTCTGCAGATGTCTAGGTATCGTAGCAATAGAGTTCTAGTGCTTCTTGAAACGCGATATCGCATCTCATTTCTATGTTTCATGGTAAGATATAATGTGATTTGCGAAGTGTTATGTATTCCTCGTCTACACTTCAAATGAATGTAAATGCGACACTTCCTTGCAAGGAAATAGCGTTTGCAGATGTCTACGTATCGTAGCAATAGAGTTCTCATGATTCTTAAAACGCGATATCGCATCTCATTTCTATGTTTCGTGGTAAGATATAACATGATTTGCGAAGTGTTATGTATTCCTCGTCTACACTTCAAATCAATGTGAATGCGATACTTCCTCGCTAGGAAATAGCGTTTGCAGATGTCTACGTATCGTAGCAATAGCTTTCTAGTGCTTCTTAAAACGCGATATCGCATCTCATTTCTATGTTTCATGGTAATAATAATATGATTTGCGAAGTGTCATGTATTCCTCGTCTACACTTCAAATGAATGTAAATGCGACACTTCCTTGCTAGGAAATAGCGTCTGCAGATGTCTAGGTATCGTAGCAATAGAGTTCTAATGCTTCTTGAAACGCGATATCGCATCTCATTTCTATGTTCCATGGTAAGATATAATATGATTTGCGAAGTGTTATGTATTCCTCGTCTACACTTCAAATGAATGTAAATGCGACACTTCCCTGCAAGGAAATAGCGTTTGCAGATGTTTACGTATCGGAGCAATAGAGTTCTTATGATTCTTAAATCGAGATATTGCATCTCATATCTATGTTTCATGGTAAGATATAACATGATTTGCGAAGTGTTATGTATTCCTCGTCTACACTTCAAATGAATGTGAATGCGATACTTCCTCGCTAGGAAATAGCGTTTGCAGATGTCTACGTATCGTAGCAATAGCTTTCTAGTGCTTCTTCAAACGCGATATCGCATCTCATTTCTATGTTTCATGGTAAGATATAATATGATTTGCGAAGTGTCATGTATTCCCCGTCTACACTTCAAATGAATGTAAATGCGACACTACGTTGCTAGGAAATAGCGTCTGCAGATATCTAGGTATCGTAGCAATAGAGTTCTAGTGCTTCTTGAAACGCGATATCGCATCTCATTTCTATGTTTCATGGTAAGATATAATGTGATTTGCGAAGTGTTATGTATTCCTCGTCTACACTTCAAATGAATGTAAATGCGACACTTCCTTGCAAGGAAATAGCGTTTGCAGATGTCTACGTATCGTAGCAATAGAGTTCTTATGATTCTTAAAACGCGATATCGCATCTCATTTCTATGTTTCATGGTAAGATATAACATGATTTGCGAAGTGTTATGTATTCCTCGTCTACACTTCAAATCAATGTGAATGCGATACTTCCTCGCTAGGAAATAGCGTTTGCAGATGTCTACGTATCGTAGCAATAGCTTTCTAGTGCTTCTTAAAACGCGATATCGCATCTCATTTCTATGTTTCATGGTAAGATATAATATGATTTGCGAAGTGTCATGTATTCCTCGTCTACACTTCAAATGAATGTAAATGCGACACTTCCTTGCTAGGAAATAGCGTCTGCAGATGTCTAGGTATCGTAGCAATAGAGTTCTAATGCTTCTTGAAACGGGATATCGCATCTCATTTCTATGTTTCATGGTAAGATATAATATGATTTGCGAAGTGTTATGTATTCCTCGTCTACACTTCAAATGAATGTAAATGCGACACTTCCCTGCAAGGAAATAGCGTTTGCAGATGTTTACGTATCGTAGCAATAGAGTTCTTATGATTCTTAAAACGAGATATTGCATCTCATATCTATGTTTCATGATAAGATATAACATGATTTGCGAAGTGTTATGTATTCCTCGTCTACACTTCAAATGAATGTGAATGCGATACTTCCTCGCTAGGAAATAGCGTTTGCAGATGTCTACGTATCGTAGCAATAGCTTTCTAGTGCTTCTTCAAACGCGATATCGCATCTCATTTCTATGTTTCATGGTAAGATATAATATGATTTGCGAAGTGTCATGTATTCCTCGTCTACACTTCAAATGAATGTAAATGCGACACTTCGTTGCTAGGAAATAGCGTCTGCAGATATCTAGGTATCGTAGCAATAGAGTTCTAGTGCTTCTTGAAACGCGATATCGCATCTCATTTCTATGTTTCATGGTAAGATATAATGTGATTTGCGAAGTGTTATGTATTCCTCGTCTACACTTCAAATGAATGTAAATGCGACACTTCCCTGCAAGGAAATAGCGTTTGCAGATGTTTACGTATCGTAGCAATAGAGTTGTTATGATTCTTAAAACGCGATATCGCATCTCATTTCCATGTTTCATGGTAAGATATAACATGATTTGCGAAGTGTTATGTATTCCTCGTCTACACTTCAAATGAATGTGAATGCGATACTTCCTCGCTAGGAAATAGCGTTTGCAGATGTCTACGTATCGTAGCAATAGCTTTCTAGTGCTTCTTCAAACGCGATATCGCATCTCATTTCTATGTTTCATGGTAAGATATAATATGATTTGCGAAGTGTCATGTATTCCTCGTCTACACTTCAAATGAATGTAAATGCGACACTTCGTTGCTAGGAAATAGCGTCTGCAGATGTCTAGGTATCGTAGCAATAGAGTTCTAGTGCTTCTTGAAACGCGATATCGCATCTCATTTCTATGTTTCATGGTAAGATATAATGTGATTTGCGAAGTGTTATGTATTCCTCGTCTACACTTCAAATGAATGTAAATGCGACACTTCCTTGCAAGGAAATAGCGTTTGCAGATGTCTACGTATCGTAGCAATAGAGTTCTCATGATTCTTAAAACGCGATATCGCATCTCATTTCTATGTTTCGTGGTAAGATATAACATGATTTGCGAAGTGTTATGTATTCCTCGTCTACACTTCAAATCAATGTGAATGCGATACTTCCTTGCTAGGAAATAGCGTTTGCAGATGTCTACGTATCGTAGCAATAGCTTTCTAGTGCTTCTTAAAACGCGATATCGCATCTCATTTCTATGTTTCATGGTAAGATATAATATGATTTGCGAAGTGTCATGTATTCCTCGTCTACACTTCAAGTGAATGTAAATGCGACACTTCCTTGCTAGGAAATAGCGTCTGCAGATGTCTAGGTATCGTAGCAATAGAGTTCTAGTGCTTCTTGAAACGCGATATCGCATCTCATTTCTATGTTTCATGGTAAAATATAATGTGATTTGCGAAGTGTTATGTATTCCTCGTCTACACTTCAAATGAATGTAAATGCGACACTTCCTTGCAAGGAAATAGCGTTTGCAGATGTCTACGTATCGTAGCAATAGGGTTCTAATGCTTCTTGAAACGCGATATCGCATCTCATTTCTATGTTCCATGGTAAGATATAATATGATTTGCGAAGTGTTATGTATTCCTCGTCTACACCTCAAATGAATGTAAATGCGATACTTCCCTGCAAGGAAATAGCGTTTGCAGATGTTTACGTATCGTAGCAATAGAGTTGTTATGATTCTTAAAACGCGATATCGCATCTCATTTCCATGTTTCATGGTAAGATATAACATGATTTGCGAAGTGTTATGTATTCCTCGTCTACACTTCAAATGAATGTGAATGCGATACTTCCTCGCTAGGAAATAGCGTTTGCAGATGTCTACGTATCGTAGCAATAGCTTTCTAGTGCTTCTTCAAACGCGATATCGCATCTCATTTCTATGTTTCATGGTAAGATATAATATGATTTGCGAAGTGTCATGTATTCCTCGTCTACACTTCAAATGAATGTAAATGCGACACTTCGTTGCTAGGAAATAGCGTCTGCAGATGTCTAGGTATCGTAGCAATAGAGTTCTAGTGCTTCTTGAAACGCGATATCGCATCTCATTTCTATGTTTCATGGTAAGATATAATGTGATTTGCGAAGTGTTATGTATTCCTCGTCTACACTTCAAATGAATGTAAATGCGACACTTCCTTGCAAGGAAATAGCGTTTGCAGATGTCTACGTATCGTAGCAATAGAGTTCTCATGATTCTTAAAACGCGATATCGCATCTCATTTCTATGTTTCGTGGTAAGATATAACATGATTTGCGAAGTGTTATGTATTCCTCGTCTACACTTCAAATCAATGTGAATGCGATACTTCCTCGCTAGGAAATAGCGTTTGCAGATGTCTACGTATCGTAGCAATAGCTTTCTAGTGCTTCTTAAAACGCGATATCGCATCTCATTTCTATGTTTCATGGTAATAATAATATGATTTGCGAAGTGTCATGTATTCCTCGTCTACACTTCAAATGAATGTAAATGCGACACTTCCTTGCTAGGAAATAGCGTCTGCAGATGTCTAGGTATCGTAGCAAAAGAGTTCTAATGCTTCTTGAAACGCGATATCGCATCTCATTTCTATGTTCCATGGTAAGATATAATATGATTTGCGAAGTGTTATGTATTCCTCGTCTACACTTCAAATGAATGTAAATGCGACACTTCCCTGCAAGGAAATAGCGTTTGCAGATGTTTACGTATCGGAGCAATAGAGTTCTTATGATTCTTAAATCGAGATATTGCATCTCATATCTATGTTTCATGGTAAGATATAACATGATTTGCGAAGTGTTATGTATTCCTCGTCTACACTTCAAATGAATGTGAATGCGATACTTCCTCGCTAGGAAATAGCGTTTGCAGATGTCTACGTATCGTAGCAATAGCTTTCTAGTGCTTCTTCAAACGCGATATCGCATCTCATTTCTATGTTTCATGGTAAGATATAATATGATTTGCGAAGTGTCATGTATTCCCCGTCTACACTTCAAATGAATGTAAATGCGACACTACGTTGCTAGGAAATAGCGTCTGCAGATATCTAGGTATCGTAGCAATAGAGTTCTAGTGCTTCTTGAAACGCGATATCGCATCTCATTTCTATGTTTCATGGTAAGATATAATGTGATTTGCGAAGTGTTATGTATTCCTCGTCTACACTTCAAATGAATGTAAATGCGACACTTCCTTGCAAGGAAATAGCGTTTGCAGATGTCTACGTATCGTAGCAATAGAGTTCTTATGATTCTTAAAACGCGATATCGCATCTCATTTCTATGTTTCATGGTAAGATATAACATGATTTGCGAAGTGTTATGTATTCCTCGTCTACACTTCAAATCAATGTGAATGCGATACTTCCTCGCTAGGAAATAGCGTTTGCAGATGTCTACGTATCGTAGCAATAGCTTTCTAGTGCTTCTTAAAACGCGATATCGCATCTCATTTCTATGTTTCATGGTAAGATATAATATGATTTGCGAAGTGTCATGTATTCCTCGTCTACACTTCAAATGAATGTAAATGCGACACTTCCTTGCTAGGAAATAGCGTCTGCAGATGTCTAGGTATCGTAGCAATAGAGTTCTAATGCTTCTTGAAACGGGATATCGCATCTCATTTCTATGTTTCATGGTAAGATATAATATGATTTGCGAAGTGTTATGTATTCCTCGTCTACACTTCAAATGAATGTAAATGCGACACTTCCCTGCAAGGAAATAGCGTTTGCAGATGTTTACGTATCGTAGCAATAGAGTTCTTATGATTCTTAAAACGAGATATTGCATCTCATATCTATGTTTCATGATAAGATATAACATGATTTGCGAAGTGTTATGTATTCCTCGTCTACACTTCAAATGAATGTGAATGCGATACTTCCTCGCTAGGAAATAGCGTTTGCAGATGTCTACGTATCGTAGCAATAGCTTTCTAGTGCTTCTTCAAACGCGATATCGCATCTCATTTCTATGTTTCATGGTAAGATATAATATGATTTGCGAAGTGTCATGTATTCCTCGTCTACACTTCAAATGAATGTAAATGCGACACTTCGTTGCTAGGAAATAGCGTCTGCAGATATCTAGGTATCGTAGCAATAGAGTTCTAGTGCTTCTTGAAACGCGATATCGCATCTCATTTCTATGTTTCATGGTAAGATATAATGTGATTTGCGAAGTGTTATGTATTCCTCGTCTACACTTCAAATGAATGTAAATGCGACACTTCCCTGCAAGGAAATAGCGTTTGCAGATGTTTACGTATCGTAGCAATAGAGTTGTTATGATTCTTAAAACGCGATATCGCATCTCATTTCCATGTTTCATGGTAAGATATAACATGATTTGCGAAGTGTTATGTATTCCTCGTCTACACTTCAAATGAATGTGAATGCGATACTTCCTCGCTAGGAAATAGCGTTTGCAGATGTCTACGTATCGTAGCAATAGCTTTCTAGTGCTTCTTCAAACGCGATATCGCATCTCATTTCTATGTTTCATGGTAAGATATAATATGATTTGCGAAGTGTCATGTATTCCTCGTCTACACTTCAAATGAATGTAAATGCGACACTTCGTTGCTAGGAAATAGCGTCTGCAGATGTCTAGGTATCGTAGCAATAGAGTTCTAGTGCTTCTTGAAACGCGATATCGCATCTCATTTCTATGTTTCATGGTAAGATATAATGTGATTTGCGAAGTGTTATGTATTCCTCGTCTACACTTCAAATGAATGTAAATGCGACACTTCCTTGCAAGGAAATAGCGTTTGCAGATGTCTACGTATCGTAGCAATAGAGTTCTCATGATTCTTAAAACGCGATATCGCATCTCATTTCTATGTTTCGTGGTAAGATATAACATGATTTGCGAAGTGTTATGTATTCCTCGTCTACACTTCAAATCAATGTGAATGCGATACTTCCTCGCTAGGAAATAGCGTTTGCAGATGTCTACGTATCGTAGCAATAGCTTTCTAGTGCTTCTTAAAACGCGATATCGCATCTCATTTCTATGTTTCATGGTAATAATAATATGATTTGCGAAGTGTCATGTATTCCTCGTCTACACTTCAAATGAATGTAAATGCGACACTTCCTTGCTAGGAAATAGCGTCTGCAGATGTCTAGGTATCGTAGCAATAGAGTTCTAATGCTTCTTGAAACGCGATATCGCATCTCATTTCTATGTTCCATGGTAAGATATAATATGATTTGCGAAGTGTTATGTATTCCTCGTCTACACTTCAAATGAATGTAAATGCGACACTTCCCTGCAAGGAAATAGCGTTTGCAGATGTTTACGTATCGGAGCAATAGAGTTCTTATGATTCTTAAATCGAGATATTGCATCTCATATCTATGTTTCATGGTAAGATATAACATGATTTGCGAAGTGTTATGTATTCCTCGTCTACACTTCAAATGAATGTGAATGCGATACTTCCTCGCTAGGAAATAGCGTTTGCAGATGTCTACGTATCGTAGCAATAGCTTTCTAGTGCTTCTTCAAACGCGATATCGCATCTCATTTCTATGTTTCATGGTAAGATATAATATGATTTGCGAAGTGTCATGTATTCCCCGTCTACACTTCAAATGAATGTAAATGCGACACTACGTTGCTAGGAAATAGCGTCTGCAGATATCTAGGTATCGTAGCAATAGAGTTCTAGTGCTTCTTGAAACGCGATATCGCATCTCATTTCTATGTTTCATGGTAAGATATAATGTGATTTGCGAAGTGTTATGTATTCCTCGTCTACACTTCAAATGAATGTAAATGCGACACTTCCTTGCAAGGAAATAGCGTTTGCAGATGTCTACGTATCGTAGCAATAGAGTTCTTATGATTCTTAAAACGCGATATCGCATCTCATTTCTATGTTTCATGGTAAGATATAACATGATTTGCGAAGTGTTATGTATTCCTCGTCTACACTTCAAATCAATGTGAATGCGATACTTCCTCGCTAGGAAATAGCGTTTGCAGATGTCTACGTATCGTAGCAATAGCTTTCTAGTGCTTCTTAAAACGCGATATCGCATCTCATTTCTATGTTTCATGGTAAGATATAATATGATTTGCGAAGTGTCATGTATTCCTCGTCTACACTTCAAATGAATGTAAATGCGACACTTCCTTGCTAGGAAATAGCGTCTGCAGATGTCTAGGTATCGTAGCAATAGAGTTCTAATGCTTCTTGAAACGGGATATCGCATCTCATTTCTATGTTTCATGGTAAGATATAATATGATTTGCGAAGTGTTATGTATTCCTCGTCTACACTTCAAATGAATGTAAATGCGACACTTCCCTGCAAGGAAATAGCGTTTGCAGATGTTTACGTATCGTAGCAATAGAGTTCTTATGATTCTTAAAACGAGATATTGCATCTCATATCTATGTTTCATGATAAGATATAACATGATTTGCGAAGTGTTATGTATTCCTCGTCTACACTTCAAATGAATGTGAATGCGATACTTCCTCGCTAGGAAATAGCGTTTGCAGATGTCTACGTATCGTAGCAATAGCTTTCTAGTGCTTCTTCAAACGCGATATCGCATCTCATTTCTATGTTTCATGGTAAGATATAATATGATTTGCGAAGTGTCATGTATTCCTCGTCTACACTTCAAATGAATGTAAATGCGACACTTCGTTGCTAGGAAATAGCGTCTGCAGATATCTAGGTATCGTAGCAATAGAGTTCTAGTGCTTCTTGAAACGCGATATCGCATCTCATTTCTATGTTTCATGGTAAGATATAATGTGATTTGCGAAGTGTTATGTATTCCTCGTCTACACTTCAAATGAATGTAAATGCGACACTTCCCTGCAAGGAAATAGCGTTTGCAGATGTTTACGTATCGTAGCAATAGAGTTGTTATGATTCTTAAAACGCGATATCGCATCTCATTTCCATGTTTCATGGTAAGATATAACATGATTTGCGAAGTGTTATGTATTCCTCGTCTACACTTCAAATGAATGTGAATGCGATACTTCCTCGCTAGGAAATAGCGTTTGCAGATGTCTACGTATCGTAGCAATAGCTTTCTAGTGCTTCTTCAAACGCGATATCGCATCTCATTTCTATGTTTCATGGTAAGATATAATATGATTTGCGAAGTGTCATGTATTCCTCGTCTACACTTCAAATGAATGTAAATGCGACACTTCGTTGCTAGGAAATAGCGTCTGCAGATGTCTAGGTATCGTAGCAATAGAGTTCTAGTGCTTCTTGAAACGCGATATCGCATCTCATTTCTATGTTTCATGGTAAGATATAATGTGATTTGCGAAGTGTTATGTATTCCTCGTCTACACTTCAAATGAATGTAAATGCGACACTTCCTTGCAAGGAAATAGCGTTTGCAGATGTCTACGTATCGTAGCAATAGAGTTCTCATGATTCTTAAAACGCGATATCGCATCTCATTTCTATGTTTCGTGGTAAGATATAACATGATTTGCGAAGTGTTATGTATTCCTCGTCTACACTTCAAATCAATGTGAATGCGATACTTCCTTGCTAGGAAATAGCGTTTGCAGATGTCTACGTATCGTAGCAATAGCTTTCTAGTGCTTCTTAAAACGCGATATCGCATCTCATTTCTATGTTTCATGGTAAGATATAATATGATTTGCGAAGTGTCATGTATTCCTCGTCTACACTTCAAGTGAATGTAAATGCGACACTTCCTTGCTAGGAAATAGCGTCTGCAGATGTCTAGGTATCGTAGCAATAGAGTTCTAGTGCTTCTTGAAACGCGATATCGCATCTCATTTCTATGTTTCATGGTAAAATATAATGTGATTTGCGAAGTGTTATGTATTCCTCGTCTACACTTCAAATGAATGTAAATGCGACACTTCCTTGCAAGGAAATAGCGTTTGCAGATGTCTACGTATCGTAGCAATAGGGTTCTAATGCTTCTTGAAACGCGATATCGCATCTCATTTCTATGTTCCATGGTAAGATATAATATGATTTGCGAAGTGTTATGTATTCCTCGTCTACACCTCAAATGAATGTAAATGCGATACTTCCCTGCAAGGAAATAGCGTTTGCAGATGTTTACGTATCGTAGCAATAGAGTTGTTATGATTCTTAAAACGCGATATCGCATCTCATTTCCATGTTTCATGGTAAGATATAACATGATTTGCGAAGTGTTATGTATTCCTCGTCTACACTTCAAATGAATGTGAATGCGATACTTCCTCGCTAGGAAATAGCGTTTGCAGATGTCTACGTATCGTAGCAATAGCTTTCTAGTGCTTCTTCAAACGCGATATCGCATCTCATTTCTATGTTTCATGGTAAGATATAATATGATTTGCGAAGTGTCATGTATTCCTCGTCTACACTTCAAATGAATGTAAATGCGACACTTCGTTGCTAGGAAATAGCGTCTGCAGATGTCTAGGTATCGTAGCAATAGAGTTCTAGTGCTTCTTGAAACGCGATATCGCATCTCATTTCTATGTTTCATGGTAAGATATAATGTGATTTGCGAAGTGTTATGTATTCCTCGTCTACACTTCAAATGAATGTAAATGCGACACTTCCTTGCAAGGAAATAGCGTTTGCAGATGTCTACGTATCGTAGCAATAGAGTTCTCATGATTCTTAAAACGCGATATCGCATCTCATTTCTATGTTTCGTGGTAAGATATAACATGATTTGCGAAGTATTATGTATTCCTCGTCTACACTTCAAATCAATGTGAATGCGATACTTCCTCGCTAGGAAATAGCGTTTGCAGATGTCTACGTATCGTAGCAATAGCTTTCTAGTGCTTCTTAAAACGCGATATCGCATCTCATTTCTATGTTTCATGGTAATAATAATATGATTTGCGAAGTGTCATGTATTCCTCGTCTACACTTCAAATGAATGTAAATGCGACACTTCCTTGCTAGGAAATAGCGTCTGCAGATGTCTAGGTATCGTAGCAATAGAGTTCTAATGCTTCTTGAAACGCGATATCGCATCTCATTTCTATGTTCCATGGTAAGATATAATATGATTTGCGAAGTGTTATGTATTCCTCGTCTACACTTCAAATGAATGTAAATGCGACACTTCCCTGCAAGGAAATAGCGTTTGCAGATGTTTACGTATCGGAGCAATAGAGTTCTTATGATTCTTAAATCGAGATATTGCATCTCATATCTATGTTTCATGGTAAGATATAACATGATTTGCGAAGTGTTATGTATTCCTCGTCTACACTTCAAATGAATGTGAATGCGATACTTCCTCGCTAGGAAATAGCGTTTGCAGATGTCTACGTATCGTAGCAATAGCTTTCTAGTGCTTCTTCAAACGCGATATCGCATCTCATTTCTATGTTTCATGGTAAGATATAATATGATTTGCGAAGTGTCATGTATTCCTCGTCTACACTTCAAATGAATGTAAATGCGACACTACGTTGCTAGGAAATAGCGTCTGCAGATATCTAGGTATCGTAGCAATAGAGTTCTAGTGCTTCTTGAAACGCGATATCGCATCTCATTTCTATGTTTCATGGTAAGATATAATGTGATTTGCGAAGTGTTATGTATTCCTCGTCTACACTTCAAATGAATGTAAATGCGACACTTCCTTGCAAGGAAATAGCGTTTGCAGATGTCTACGTATCGTAGCAATAGAGTTCTTATGATTCTTAAAACGCGATATCGCATCTCATTTCTATGTTTCATGGTAAGATATAACATGATTTGCGAAGTGTTATGTATTCCTCGTCTACACTTCAAATCAATGTGAATGCGATACTTCCTCGCTAGGAAATAGCGTTTGCAGATGTCTACGTATCGTAGCAATAGCTTTCTAGTGCTTCTTAAAACGCGATATCGCATCTCATTTCTATGTTTCATGGTAAGATATAATATGATTTGCGAAGTGTCATGTATTCCTCGTCTACACTTCAAATGAATGTAAATGCGACACTTCCTTGCTAGGAAATAGCGTCTGCAGATGTCTAGGTATCGTAGCAATAGAGTTCTAATGCTTCTTGAAACGGGATATCGCATCTCATTTCTATGTTTCATGGTAAGATATAATATGATTTGCGAAGTGTTATGTATTCCTCGTCTACACTTCAAATGAATGTAAATGCGACACTTCCCTGCAAGGAAATAGCGTTTGCAGATGTTTACGTATCGTAGCAATAGAGTTCTTATGATTCTTAAAACGAGATATTGCATCTCATATCTATGTTTCATGATAAGATATAACATGATTTGCGAAGTGTTATGTATTCCTCGTCTACACTTCAAATGAATGTGAATGCGATACTTCCTCGCTAGGAAATAGCGTTTGCAGATGTCTACGTATCGTAGCAATAGCTTTCTAGTGCTTCTTCAAACGCGATATCGCATCTCATTTCTATGTTTCATGGTAAGATATAATATGATTTGCGAAGTGTCATGTATTCCTCGTCTACACTTCAAATGAATGTAAATGCGACACTTCGTTGCTAGGAAATAGCGTCTGCAGATGTCTAGGTATCGTAGCAATAGAGTTCTAGTGCTTCTTGAAACGCGATATCGCATCTCATTTCTATGTTTCATGGTAAGATATAATGTGATTTGCGAAGTGTTATGTATTCCTCGTCTACACTTCAAATGAATGTAAATGCGACACTTCCTTGCAAGGAAATAGCGTTTGCAGATGTCTACGTATCGTAGCAATAGAGTTCTCATGATTCTTAAAACGCGATATCGCATCTCATTTCTATGTTTCGTGGTAAGATATAACATGATTTGCGAAGTGTTATGTATTCCTCGTCTACACTTCAAATCAATGTGAATGCGATACTTCCTTGCTAGGAAATAGCGTTTGCAGATGTCTACGTATCGTAGCAATAGCTTTCTAGTGCTTCTTAAAACGCGATATCGCATCTCATTTCTATGTTTCATGGTAAGATATAATATGATTTGCGAAGTGTCATGTATTCCTCGTCTACACTTCAAGT
Organism: Xylocopa sonorina; assembly: GCF_050948175.1. NCBI lineage: Eukaryota > Metazoa > Arthropoda > Insecta > Hymenoptera > Apidae > Xylocopa > Xylocopa sonorina. The sequence goes on along the minus strand of NW_027490103.1, from coordinate 1,853,226 downwards.
GAATGTAAATGCGACACTTCCTTGCTAGGAAATAGCGTCTGCAGATGTCTAGGTATCGTAGCAATAGAGTTCTAGTGCTTCTTGAAACGCGATATCGCATCTCATTTCTATGTTTCATGGTAAAATATAATGTGATTTGCGAAGTGTTATGTATTCCTCGTCTACACTTCAAATGAATGTAAATGCGACACTTCCTTGCAAGGAAATAGCGTTTGCAGATGTCTACGTATCGTAGCAATAGAGTTCTTATGATTCTTAAATCGAGATATTGCATCTCATATCTATGTTTCATGGTAAGATATAACATGATTTACGAAGTGTTATGTATTCCTCGTCTACACTTCAAATGAATGTAAATGCGACACTTCGTTGCTAGGAAATAGCGTCTGCAGATATCTAGGTATCGTAGCAATAGAGTTCTAGTGCTTCTTGAAACGCGATATCGCATCTCATTTCTATGTTTCATGGTAAGATATAATGTGATTTGCGAAGTGTTATGTATTCCTCGTCTACACTTCAAATGAATGTAAATGCGACACTTCCCTGCAAGGAAATAGCGTTTGCAGATGTTTACGTATCGTAGCAATAGAGTTGTTATGATTCTTAAAACGCGATATCGCATCTCATTTCCATGTTTCATGGTAAGATATAACATGATTTGCGAAGTGTTATGTATTCCTCGTCTACACTTCAAATGAATGTGAATGCGATACTTCCTCGCTAGGAAATAGCGTTTGCAGATGTCTACGTATCGTAGCAATAGCTTTCTAGTGCTTCTTCAAACGCGATATCGCATCTCATTTCTATGTTTCATGGTAAGATATAATATGATTTGCGAAGTGTCATGTATTCCTCGTCTACACTTCAAATGAATGTAAATGCGACACTTCGTTGCTAGGAAATAGCGTCTGCAGATGTCTAGGTATCGTAGCAATAGAGTTCTAGTGCTTCTTGAAACGCGATATCGCATCTCATTTCTATGTTTCATGGTAAGATATAATGTGATTTGCGAAGTGTTATGTATTCCTCGTCTACACTTCAAATGAATGTAAATGCGACACTTCCTTGCAAGGAAATAGCGTTTGCAGATGTCTACGTATCGTAGCAATAGAGTTCTCATGATTCTTAAAACGCGATATCGCATCTCATTTCTATGTTTCGTGGTAAGATATAACATGATTTGCGAAGTGTTATGTATTCCTCGTCTACACTTCAAATCAATGTGAATGCGATACTTCCTCGCTAGGAAATAGCGTTTGCAGATGTCTACGTATCGTAGCAATAGCTTTCTAGTGCTTCTTAAAACGCGATATCGCATCTCATTTCTATGTTTCATGGTAATAATAATATGATTTGCGAAGTGTCATGTATTCCTCGTCTACACTTCAAATGAATGTAAATGCGACACTTCCTTGCTAGGAAATAGCGTCTGCAGATGTCTAGGTATCGTAGCAATAGAGTTCTAATGCTTCTTGAAACGCGATATCGCATCTCATTTCTATGTTCCATGGTAAGATATAATATGATTTGCGAAGTGTTATGTATTCCTCGTCTACACTTCAAATGAATGTAAATGCGACACTTCCCTGCAAGGAAATAGCGTTTGCAGATGTTTACGTATCGGAGCAATAGAGTTCTTATGATTCTTAAATCGAGATATTGCATCTCATATCTATGTTTCATGGTAAGATATAACATGATTTGCGAAGTGTTATGTATTCCTCGTCTACACTTCAAATGAATGTGAATGCGATACTTCCTCGCTAGGAAATAGCGTTTGCAGATGTCTACGTATCGTAGCAATAGCTTTCTAGTGCTTCTTCAAACGCGATATCGCATCTCATTTCTATGTTTCATGGTAAGATATAATATGATTTGCGAAGTGTCATGTATTCCCCGTCTACACTTCAAATGAATGTAAATGCGACACTACGTTGCTAGGAAATAGCGTCTGCAGATATCTAGGTATCGTAGCAATAGAGTTCTAGTGCTTCTTGAAACGCGATATCGCATCTCATTTCTATGTTTCATGGTAAGATATAATGTGATTTGCGAAGTGTTATGTATTCCTCGTCTACACTTCAAATGAATGTAAATGCGACACTTCCTTGCAAGGAAATAGCGTTTGCAGATGTCTACGTATCGTAGCAATAGAGTTCTTATGATTCTTAAAACGCGATATCGCATCTCATTTCTATGTTTCATGGTAAGATATAACATGATTTGCGAAGTGTTATGTATTCCTCGTCTACACTTCAAATCAATGTGAATGCGATACTTCCTCGCTAGGAAATAGCGTTTGCAGATGTCTACGTATCGTAGCAATAGCTTTCTAGTGCTTCTTAAAACGCGATATCGCATCTCATTTCTATGTTTCATGGTAAGATATAATATGATTTGCGAAGTGTCATGTATTCCTCGTCTACACTTCAAATGAATGTAAATGCGACACTTCCTTGCTAGGAAATAGCGTCTGCAGATGTCTAGGTATCGTAGCAATAGAGTTCTAATGCTTCTTGAAACGGGATATCGCATCTCATTTCTATGTTTCATGGTAAGATATAATATGATTTGCGAAGTGTTATGTATTCCTCGTCTACACTTCAAATGAATGTAAATGCGACACTTCCCTGCAAGGAAATAGCGTTTGCAGATGTTTACGTATCGTAGCAATAGAGTTCTTATGATTCTTAAAACGAGATATTGCATCTCATATCTATGTTTCATGATAAGATATAACATGATTTGCGAAGTGTTATGTATTCCTCGTCTACACTTCAAATGAATGTGAATGCGATACTTCCTCGCTAGGAAATAGCGTTTGCAGATGTCTACGTATCGTAGCAATAGCTTTCTAGTGCTTCTTCAAACGCGATATCGCATCTCATTTCTATGTTTCATGGTAAGATATAATATGATTTGCGAAGTGTCATGTATTCCTCGTCTACACTTCAAATGAATGTAAATGCGACACTTCGTTGCTAGGAAATAGCGTCTGCAGATATCTAGGTATCGTAGCAATAGAGTTCTAGTGCTTCTTGAAACGCGATATCGCATCTCATTTCTATGTTTCATGGTAAGATATAATGTGATTTGCGAAGTGTTATGTATTCCTCGTCTACACTTCAAATGAATGTAAATGCGACACTTCCCTGCAAGGAAATAGCGTTTGCAGATGTTTACGTATCGTAGCAATAGAGTTGTTATGATTCTTAAAACGCGATATCGCATCTCATTTCCATGTTTCATGGTAAGATATAACATGATTTGCGAAGTGTTATGTATTCCTCGTCTACACTTCAAATGAATGTGAATGCGATACTTCCTCGCTAGGAAATAGCGTTTGCAGATGTCTACGTATCGTAGCAATAGCTTTCTAGTGCTTCTTCAAACGCGATATCGCATCTCATTTCTATGTTTCATGGTAAGATATAATATGATTTGCGAAGTGTCATGTATTCCTCGTCTACACTTCAAATGAATGTAAATGCGACACTTCGTTGCTAGGAAATAGCGTCTGCAGATGTCTAGGTATCGTAGCAATAGAGTTCTAGTGCTTCTTGAAACGCGATATCGCATCTCATTTCTATGTTTCATGGTAAGATATAATGTGATTTGCGAAGTGTTATGTATTCCTCGTCTACACTTCAAATGAATGTAAATGCGACACTTCCTTGCAAGGAAATAGCGTTTGCAGATGTCTACGTATCGTAGCAATAGAGTTCTCATGATTCTTAAAACGCGATATCGCATCTCATTTCTATGTTTCGTGGTAAGATATAACATGATTTGCGAAGTGTTATGTATTCCTCGTCTACACTTCAAATCAATGTGAATGCGATACTTCCTTGCTAGGAAATAGCGTTTGCAGATGTCTACGTATCGTAGCAATAGCTTTCTAGTGCTTCTTAAAACGCGATATCGCATCTCATTTCTATGTTTCATGGTAAGATATAATATGATTTGCGAAGTGTCATGTATTCCTCGTCTACACTTCAAATGAATGTAAATGCGACACTTCGTTGCTAGGAAATAGCGTCTGCAGATGTCTAGGTATCGTAGCAATAGAGTTCTAGTGCTTCTTGAAACGCGATATCGCATCTCATTTCTATGTTTCATGGTAAGATATAATGTGATTTGCGAAGTGTTATGTATTCCTCGTCTACACTTCAAATGAATGTAAATGCGACACTTCCTTGCAAGGAAATAGCGTTTGCAGATGTCTACGTATCGTAGCAATAGAGTTCTCATGATTCTTAAAACGCGATATCGCATCTCATTTCTATGTTTCGTGGTAAGATATAACATGATTTGCGAAGTGTTATGTATTCCTCGTCTACACTTCAAATCAATGTGAATGCGATACTTCCTCGCTAGGAAATAGCGTTTGCAGATGTCTACGTATCGTAGCAATAGCTTTCTAGTGCTTCTTAAAACGCGATATCGCATCTCATTTCTATGTTTCATGGTAATAATAATATGATTTGCGAAGTGTCATGTATTCTTCGTCTACACTTCAAATGAATGTAAATGCGACACTTCCTTGCTAGGAAATAGCGTCTGCAGATGTCTAGGTATCGTAGCAATAGAGTTCTAATGCTTCTTGAAACGCGATATCGCATCTCATTTCTATGTTCCATGGTAAGATATAATATGATTTGCGAAGTGTTATGTATTCCTCGTCTACACTTCAAATGAATGTAAATGCGACACTTCCCTGCAAGGAAATAGCGTTTGCAGATGTTTACGTATCGGAGCAATAGAGTTCTTATGATTCTTAAATCGAGATATTGCATCTCATATCTATGTTTCATGGTAAGATATAACATGATTTGCGAAGTGTTATGTATTCCTCGTCTACACTTCAAATGAATGTGAATGCGATACTTCCTCGCTAGGAAATAGCGTTTGCAGATGTCTACGTATCGTAGCAATAGCTTTCTAGTGCTTCTTCAAACGCGATATCGCATCTCATTTCTATGTTTCATGGTAAGATATAATATGATTTGCGAAGTGTCATGTATTCCTCGTCTACACTTCAAATGAATGTAAATGCGACACTACGTTGCTAGGAAATAGCGTCTGCAGATATCTAGGTATCGTAGCAATAGAGTTCTAGTGCTTCTTGAAACGCGATATCGCATCTCATTTCTATGTTTCATGGTAAGATATAATGTGATTTGCGAAGTGTTATGTATTCCTCGTCTACACTTCAAATGAATGTAAATGCGACACTTCCTTGCAAGGAAATAGCGTTTGCAGATGTCTACGTATCGTAGCAATAGAGTTCTTATGATTCTTAAAACGCGATATCGCATCTCATTTCTATGTTTCATGGTAAGATATAACATGATTTGCGAAGTGTTATGTATTCCTCGTCTACACTTCAAATCAATGTGAATGCGATACTTCCTCGCTAGGAAATAGCGTTTGCAGATGTCTACGTATCGTAGCAATAGCTTTCTAGTGCTTCTTAAAACGCGATATCGCATCTCATTTCTATGTTTCATGGTAAGATATAATATGATTTGCGAAGTGTCATGTATTCCTCGTCTACACTTCAAATGAATGTAAATGCGACACTTCCTTGCTAGGAAATAGCGTCTGCAGATGTCTAGGTATCGTAGCAATAGAGTTCTAATGCTTCTTGAAACGGGATATCGCATCTCATTTCTATGTTTCATGGTAAGATATAATATGATTTGCGAAGTGTTATGTATTCCTCGTCTACACTTCAAATGAATGTAAATGCGACACTTCCCTGCAAGGAAATAGCGTTTGCAGATGTTTACGTATCGTAGCAATAGAGTTCTTATGATTCTTAAAACGAGATATTGCATCTCATATCTATGTTTCATGATAAGATATAACATGATTTGCGAAGTGTTATGTATTCCTCGTCTACACTTCAAATGAATGTGAATGCGATACTTCCTCGCTAGGAAATAGCGTTTGCAGATGTCTACGTATCGTAGCAATAGCTTTCTAGTGCTTCTTCAAACGCGATATCGCATCTCATTTCTATGTTTCATGGTAAGATATAATATGATTTGCGAAGTGTCATGTATTCCTCGTCTACACTTCAAATGAATGTAAATGCGACACTTCGTTGCTAGGAAATAGCGTCTGCAGATATCTAGGTATCGTAGCAATAGAGTTCTAGTGCTTCTTGAAACGCGATATCGCATCTCATTTCTATGTTTCATGGTAAGATATAATGTGATTTGCGAAGTGTTATGTATTCCTCGTCTACACTTCAAATGAATGTAAATGCGACACTTCCCTGCAAGGAAATAGCGTTTGCAGATGTTTACGTATCGTAGCAATAGAGTTGTTATGATTCTTAAAACGCGATATCGCATCTCATTTCCATGTTTCATGGTAAGATATAACATGATTTGCGAAGTGTTATGTATTCCTCGTCTACACTTCAAATGAATGTGAATGCGATACTTCCTCGCTAGGAAATAGCGTTTGCAGATGTCTACGTATCGTAGCAATAGCTTTCTAGTGCTTCTTCAAACGCGATATCGCATCTCATTTCTATGTTTCATGGTAAGATATAATATGATTTGCGAAGTGTCATGTATTCCTCGTCTACACTTCAAATGAATGTAAATGCGACACTTCGTTGCTAGGAAATAGCGTCTGCAGATGTCTAGGTATCGTAGCAATAGAGTTCTAGTGCTTCTTGAAACGCGATATCGCATCTCATTTCTATGTTTCATGGTAAGATATAATGTGATTTGCGAAGTGTTATGTATTCCTCGTCTACACTTCAAATGAATGTAAATGCGACACTTCCTTGCAAGGAAATAGCGTTTGCAGATGTCTACGTATCGTAGCAATAGAGTTCTCATGATTCTTAAAACGCGATATCGCATCTCATTTCTATGTTTCGTGGTAAGATATAACATGATTTGCGAAGTGTTATGTATTCCTCGTCTACACTTCAAATCAATGTGAATGCGATACTTCCTTGCTAGGAAATAGCGTTTGCAGATGTCTACGTATCGTAGCAATAGCTTTCTAGTGCTTCTTAAAACGCGATATCGCATCTCATTTCTATGTTTCATGGTAAGATATAATATGATTTGCGAAGTGTCATGTATTCCTCGTCTACACTTCAAGTGAATGTAAATGCGACACTTCCTTGCTAGGAAATAGCGTCTGCAGATGTCTAGGTATCGTAGCAATAGAGTTCTAGTGCTTCTTGAAACGCGATATCGCATCTCATTTCTATGTTTCATGGTAAAATATAATGTGATTTGCGAAGTGTTATGTATTCCTCGTCTACACTTCAAATGAATGTAAATGCGACACTTCCTTGCAAGGAAATAGCGTTTGCAGATGTCTACGTATCGTAGCAATAGAGTTCTTATGATTCTTAAATCGAGATATTGCATCTCATATCTATGTTTCATGGTAAGATATAACATGATTTACGAAGTGTTATGTATTCCTCGTCTACACTTCAAATGAATGTGAATGCGATACTTCCTCGCTAGGAAATAGCGTTTGCAGATGTCTACGTATCGTAGCAATAGCTTTCTAGTGCTTCTTCAAACGCGATATCGCATCTCATTTCTATGTTTCATGGTAAGATATAATATGATTTGCGAAGTGTCATGTATTCCTCGTCTACACTTCAAATGAATGTAAATGCGACACTTCGTTGCTAGGAAATAGCGTCTGCAGATATCTAGGTATCGTAGCAATAGAGTTCTAGTGCTTCTTGAAACGCGATATCGCATCTCATTTCTATGTTTCATGGTAAGATATAATGTGATTTGCGAAGTGTTATGTATTCCTCGTCTACACTTCAAATGAATGTAAATGCGACACTTCCTTGCAAGGAAATAGCGTTTGCAGATGTCTACGTATCGTAGCAATAGAGTTCTTATGATTCTTAAAACGCGATATCGCATCTCATTTCTATGTTTCATGGTAAGATATAACATGATTTGCGAAGTGTTATGTATTCCTCGTCTACACTTCAAATCAATGTGAATGCGATACTTCCTCGCTAGGAAATAGCGTTTGCAGATGTCTACGTATCGTAGCAATAGCTTTATAGTGCTTCTTAAAACGCGATATCGCATCTCATTTCTATGTTTCATGGTAAGATATAATATGATTTGCGAAGTGTTATGCATTCCTCGTCTACGATTCAAATGAATGTAAATGCGACACTTCCTTGCAAGGATATAGCGTTTGCAGATGTCTACGTATCGTAGCAATAGAGTTGTTATGATTCTTAAAACGCGATATCGCATCTCATTTCTATGTTTCATGGTAAGATATAACATGATTTGCGAAGTGTTATGTATTCCTCGTCTACACTTCAAATGAATGTGAATGCGATACTTCCTCGCTAGGAAATAGCGTCTGCAGATGTCTACGTATCGTAGCAATAGAGTTCTTATGATTCCTAAAACGCGATATCGCATCTCATTTCTATGTTTCATGGTAAGGTATAATATGATTTGCGAAGTGTTATGTATTGCTCGTCTACACTTCAAATGAATGTAAATGTGACACTTCCTTGCAAGGAAATAGCGTTTGCAGATGTCTAGCTATCGTAGCAATAGAGTTCTTATGATTCTTAAAACGCGATATCGCATCTCATTTCTATGTTTCATGGTAAGATATAACATGATTTGCGAAGTGTTATGTATTCCTCGTCTACACTTCAAATCAATGTGAATGCGATACTTCCTCGCTAGGAAATAGCGTTTGCAGATGTCTACGTATCGTAGCAATAGAGTTCTAATGCTTCTTAAAACACGATATTGCATCTCATTTCTGTTTCACGGTAAGATATAATATGATTTGCGAAGTGTCATGTATTCCTCGTCTACACATCAAATGAATGTAAATGCGACACTTCCTTGCTAGGAAATAGCGTCTGCAGATGTCTAGGTATCGTAGCAATAGAGTTCTAATGCTTCTTAAAACGCGATATCGCATCTCATTTCTATGTTTCATGGTAAGATATAATATGATTTGCGAAGTGTCATGTATTCCTCGTCTACACTTCAAATGAATGTAAATGCGACACTTCCTTGCTAGGAAATAGCGTCTGCAGATGTCTACGTATCGTAGCAATAGCTTTCTAGTGCTTCTTAAAACGCGATATCGCATCTCATTTTTATGTTTCATGGTAAGATATAATATGATTTGCGAAGTGTCATGTATTCCTCGTCTACACTTCAAATGAATGTAAATGCGACACTTCGTTGCTAGGAAATAGCGTCTGCAGATGTCTAGGTATCGTAGCAATAGAGTTCTAGTGCTTCTTGAAACGCGATATCGCATCTCATTTCTATGTTTCATGGTAAGATATAATGTGATTTGCGAAGTGTTATGTATTCCTCGTCTACACTTCAAATGAATGTAAATGCGACACTTCCTTGCAAGGAAATAGCGTTTGCAGATGTCTACGTATCGTAGCAATAGAGTTCTCATGATTCTTAAAACGCGATATCGCATCTCATTTCTATGTTTCGTGGTAAGATATAACATGATTTGCGAAGTGTTATGTATTCCTCGTCTACACTTCAAATCAATGTGAATGCGATACTTCCTTGCTAGGAAATAGCGTTTGCAGATGTCTACGTATCGTAGCAATAGCTTTCTAGTGCTTCTTAAAACGCGATATCGCATCTCATTTCTATGTTTCATGGTAAGATATAATATGATTTGCGAAGTGTCATGTATTCCTCGTCTACACTTCAAGTGAATGTAAATGCGACACTTCCTTGCTAGGAAATAGCGTCTGCAGATGTCTAGGTATCGTAGCAATAGAGTTCTAGTGCTTCTTGAAACGCGATATCGCATCTCATTTCTATGTTTCATGGTAAAATATAATGTGATTTGCGAAGTGTTATGTATTCCTCGTCTACACTTCAAATGAATGTAAATGCGACACTTCCTTGCAAGGAAATAGCGTTTGCAGATGTCTACGTATCGTAGCAATAGAGTTCTTATGATTCTTAAATCGAGATATTGCATCTCATATCTATGTTTCATGGTAAGATATAACATGATTTACGAAGTGTTATGTATTCCTCGTCTACACTTCAAATGAATGTGAATGCGATACTTCCTCGCTAGGAAATAGCGTTTGCAGATGTCTACGTATCGTAGCAATAGCTTTCTAGTGCTTCTTCAAACGCGATATCGCATCTCATTTCTATGTTTCATGGTAAGATATAATATGATTTGCGAAGTGTCATGTATTCCTCGTCTACACTTCAAATGAATGTAAATGCGACACTTCGTTGCTAGGAAATAGCGTCTGCAGATATCTAGGTATCGTAGCAATAGAGTTCTAGTGCTTCTTGAAACGCGATATCGCATCTCATTTCTATGTTTCATGGTAAGATATAATGTGATTTGCGAAGTGTTATGTATTCCTCGTCTACACTTCAAATGAATGTAAATGCGACACTTCCTTGCAAGGAAATAGCGTTTGCAGATGTCTACGTATCGTAGCAATAGAGTTCTTATGATTCTTAAAACGCGATATCGCATCTCATTTCTATGTTTCATGGTAAGATATAACATGATTTGCGAAGTGTTATGTATTCCTCGTCTACACTTCAAATCAATGTGAATGCGATACTTCCTCGCTAGGAAATAGCGTTTGCAGATGTCTACGTATCGTAGCAATAGCTTTATAGTGCTTCTTAAAACGCGATATCGCATCTCATTTCTATGTTTCATGGTAAGATATAATATGATTTGCGAAGTGTTATGCATTCCTCGTCTACGATTCAAATGAATGTAAATGCGACACTTCCTTGCAAGGATATAGCGTTTGCAGATGTCTACGTATCGTAGCAATAGAGTTGTTATGATTCTTAAAACGCGATATCGCATCTCATTTCTATGTTTCATGGTAAGATATAACATGATTTGCGAAGTGTTATGTATTCCTCGTCTACACTTCAAATGAATGTGAATGCGATACTTCCTCGCTAGGAAATAGCGTCTGCAGATGTCTACGTATCGTAGCAATAGAGTTCTTATGATTCCTAAAACGCGATATCGCATCTCATTTCTATGTTTCATGGTAAGGTATAATATGATTTGCGAAGTGTTATGTATTGCTCGTCTACACTTCAAATGAATGTAAATGTGACACTTCCTTGCAAGGAAATAGCGTTTGCAGATGTCTAGCTATCGTAGCAATAGAGTTCTTATGATTCTTAAAACGCGATATCGCATCTCATTTCTATGTTTCATGGTAAGATATAACATGATTTGCGAAGTGTTATGTATTCCTCGTCTACACTTCAAATCAATGTGAATGCGATACTTCCTCGCTAGGAAATAGCGTTTGCAGATGTCTACGTATCGTAGCAATAGAGTTCTAATGCTTCTTAAAACACGATATTGCATCTCATTTCTGTTTCACGGTAAGATATAATATGATTTGCGAAGTGTCATGTATTCCTCGTCTACACATCAAATGAATGTAAATGCGACACTTCCTTGCTAGGAAATAGCGTCTGCAGATGTCTAGGTATCGTAGCAATAGAGTTCTAATGCTTCTTAAAACGCGATATCGCATCTCATTTCTATGTTTCATGGTAAGATATAATATGATTTGCGAAGTGTCATGTATTCCTCGTCTACACTTCAAATGAATGTAAATGCGACACTTCCTTGCTAGGAAATAGCGTCTGCAGATGTCTACGTATCGTAGCAATAGCTTTCTAGTGCTTCTTAAAACGCGATATCGCATCTCATTTTTATGTTTCATGGTAAGATATAATATGATTTGCGAAGTGTCATGTATTCCTCGTCTACACTTCAAATGAATGTAAATGCGACACTTCCTTGCTAGGAAATAGCGTCTGCAGATGACTAGGTATCGTAGCAATATAGTTCTAATGCTTCTTGTAACGCGATATCCCATCTCATTTCTATGTTCCATGTTAAGATATAATATGATTTGCGAAGTGTTATGTATTCCTCGTCTACACTTCAAATGAATGTAAATGCGACACTTCCCTGCAAGGAAATAGCGTTTGCAGATGTTTACGTATCGTAGCAATAGAGTTCTTATGATTCTTAAAACGAGATGTTGCATCTCATATCTATGTTTCATGATAAGATATAATATGGTTTGCGAAGTGTCATGTATTCCTCGTCTACACTTCAAATGAATGTAAATGCGACACTTCCCTGCAAGGAAATAGCGTTTGCAGATGTCTACGTATCGTAGCAATAGAGTTCTTATGATTCTTAAAACGCGATATTGCATCTCATTTCTGTTTCATGGTAAGATATAATATGATTTGCGAAGTGTCATGTATTCCTCGTCTACACATCAAATGAATGTAAATGCGACACTTCCTTGTTAGAAATAGCGTCTACAGATGTCTAGGTATCGTAGCAATAGAGTTCTAATGCTTCTTAAAACGCGATATCGCATCTCATTTCTATGTTTCATGGTAAGATATAATATTATTTGCGAAGTGTTATGCATTCCTCGTCTACGATTCAAATGAATGTAAATGCGACACTTCCTTGCTAGGAAATAGCGTCTTCAGATGTCTAGGTATCGTAGCAATAGAGTTCTAATGCTTCTTAAGACGCGATATTGCATCTCATTTCTGTTTCATGGTAAGATATAATATGATTTGCGAAGTGTCATGTATTCCTCGTCTACACATCAAATGAATGTAAATGCGACACTTCCTTGCTAGGAAATAGCGTCTGCAGATGTCTAGGTATCGTAGCAATAGAGTTCTAGTGCTTCGTGAAACGCGATATCGCATCTCATTTCTATGTTTCATGGTAAGATATAATGTGATTTGCGAAGTGTTATGTATTCCTCGTCTACACTTCAAATGAATGTAAATGCGACACTTCCTTGCAAGGAAATAGCGTTTGCAGATGTCTACGTATCGTAGCAATAGAGTTCTTATGATTCTTAAAACGCGATATCGCATCTCATTTCTATGTTTCATGGTAAGATATAACATGATTTGCGAAGTGTTATGTATTCCTCGTCTACACTTCAAATCAATGTGAATGCGATACTTCCTCGCTAGGAAATAGCGTTTGCAGATGTCTACGTATCGTAGCAATAGCTTTATAGTGCTTCTTAAAACGCGATATCGCATCTCATTTCTATGTTTCATGGTAAGATATAACATGATTTGCGAAGTGTTACGTATTCCTCGTCTACACTTCAAATGAATGTGAATGCGATACTTCCTCGCTAGGATATAGCGTCTGCAGATGTCTACGTATCGTAGCATTAGAGTTCTAATGCTTCTTAAAACGCGATATCGCATCTCATTTCTATGTTTCATGGTAAGATATAATATGATTTGCGAAGTGTTATGCATTCCTCGTCTACGATTCAAATGAATGTAAATGCGACACTTCCTTGCAAGGATATAGCGTTTGCAGATGTCTACGTATCGTAGCAATAGAGTTGTTATGATTCTTAAAACGCGATATCGCATCTCATTTCTATGTTTCATGGTAAGATATAATATGATTTGCGAAGTGTCATGTATTCCTCGTCTACACTTCAAATGAATGTAAATGCGACACTTCCTTGCTAGGAAATAGCGTCTGCAGATGTCTAGGTATCGTAGCAATAGAGTTCTAATGCTTCTTGAAACGCGATATCGCATCTCATTTCTATGTTTCATGGTAAGGTATAATATGATTTGCGAAGTGTTATGTATTCCTCGTCTACACTTCAAATGAATGTAAATGCGACACTTCCCTGCAAGGAAATAGCGTTTGCAGATGTCTACGTATCGTAGCAATAGAGTTCTTATGATTCTTAAAACGCGATATCGCATCTCATTTCTATGTTTCATGGTAAGATATAACATGATTTGCGAAGTGTTATGTATTCCTCGTCTACACTTCAAATGAATTTAAGAGTGACACATCCTTGTAAGGAAATAGCGTTTGCAGATGTCTACCTATCGTAGCAATAGAGTTCTAGTGCTTCGTAAATCGCGATATCGCATCTCATTTCTATGTTTCATGGTAAGATATAATATGATTTGCGAAGTGTCATGTATTACCCGTCTACACATCAAATGAATGTAAATGCGACACTTCCTTGCTAGGAAATAGCGTCTGCAGATGTCTACGTATCGTAGCATTAGAGTTCTTATGATTCTTAAAACGCGATATCGCATCTCATTTCTATGTTTCATGGTAAGGTATAATATGATTTGCGAAGTGTTATGTACTCCTCGTCTACACTTCAAATGAATGTAAATGCGACACTTCCTTGTAAGGAAATAGCGTTTGCAGATATTTACCTATCGTAGCAATAGAGTTCTAGTGCTTCTTGAAACGCGATATCGCATCTCATTTCTATGTTTCATGTTAAGATATAATGTGATTTGCGAAGTGTTATGTATTCCTCGTCTACACTTCAAATGAATGTAAATGCGACACTTCCTTGCAAGGAAATAGCGTTTGCAGATGTCTACGTATCGTAGCAATAGAGTTCTTATGATTCCTAAAACGCGATATCGCATCTCATTTCTATGTTTCATGGTAAGATATAACATGATTTGCGAAGTGTTATGTATTCCTCGTCTACACTTCAAATCAATGTGAATGCGAAACTTCCTCGCTAGGAAATAGCGTTTGCAGATGTCTACGTATCGTAGCAATAGCTTTATAGTGCTCCTTAAAACGCGATATCGCATCTCATTTCTATGTTTCATGGTAAGATATAACATGATTTGCGAAGTGTTATGTATTCCTCGTCTACACTTCAAATGAATGTGAATGCGATACTTCCACGCTAGGAAATAGCGTTTGCAGATGTCTACGTATCATAGCAATAGCTTTCTAATGCTTCTTGAAACGCGATATCGCATCTCATTTCTATGTTTCATGGTAAGATATAATATGATTTGCGAAGTGTTATGTATTCCTCGTCTACACTTCAAATGAATGTAAATGCGACACTTCCCTGCAAGGAAATAGCGTTTGCAGATGTCTACGTATCGTAGCAATAGAGTTCTTATGATTCTTAAAACGCGATATCGCATCTCATTTCTATGTTTCATGGTAAGGTATAATATGATTTGCGAAGTGTTATGTATTCCTCGTCTACACTTCAAATGAATGTAAATGTGACACTTCCTTGCAAGGAAATAGCGTTTGCAGATGTCTACCTATCGTAGCAATAGAGTTCTAGTGCTTCTTAAAACGCGATATCGCATCTCATTTCTATGTTTCATGGTAAGATATAATATGATTTGCGAAGTGTTATGTATTCCTCGTCTACACTTCAAATGAATGTAAATGCGACACTTCCCTGCAAGGAAGTAGCGTTTGCAGATGTCTACCTATCGTAGCAATAGAGTTCTAGTGCTTCGTAAAACGCGATATCGCATCTCATATCTATGTTTCATGGTAAGATATAATATGATTTGCGAAGTGTCATGTATTACTCGTCTACACATCAAATGAATGTAAATGCGACACTTCCTTGCTAGGAAATAGCGTCTGCAGATTTCTACGTATCGTAGCATTAGAGTTCTTATGATTCTTAAAACGCGATATCGCATCTCATTTCTATGTTTCATGGTAAGATATAATATGATTTGCGAAGTGTTATGTATTCCTCGTCTACACTTCAAATGAATGTAAATGCGACACTTCCCTGCAAGGAAATAGCGTTTGCAGATGTCTACGTATCGTAGCAATAGAGTTCTTATGATTCTTAAAACGCGATATCGCATCTCATTTCTATGTTTCATGGTAAGGTATAATATGATTTGCGAAGTGTTATGTTTTCCTCGTCTACACTTCAAATGACTGTAAATGCGACACTTCCTTCCAAGGAAATAGCGTTTGCAGATGTCTACGTATCGTAGCAATAGAGTTCTTATGATTCCTAAAACGCGATATCGCATCTCATTTCTATGTTTCATGGTAAGATATAACATGATTTGCGAAGTGTTATGTATTCCTCGTCTACACTTCAAATCAATGTGAATGCGATACTTCCTCGCTAGGAAATAGCGTTTGCAGATGTCTACGTATCGTAGCAATAGCTTTCTAATGCTTCTTGGAGCGCGATATCGCATCTCATTTCTATGTTTCATGGTAAGATATAATATGATTTGCGAAGTGTTATGTATTCCTCGTCTACACTTCAAATGAATGTAAATGCGACACTTCCCTGCAAGGAAATAGCGTTTGCAGATGTCTACGTATCGTAGCAATAGAGTTCTTATGATTCTTAAAACGCGATATCGCATCTCATTTCTATGTTTCATGGTAAGGTATAATATGGTTTGCGAAGTGTTATGTATTCCTCGTCTACACTTCAAATGAATGTAAATGTGACACTTCCTTGCAAGGAAATAGCGTTTGCAGATGTCTACCTGTCGTAGCAATAGAGTTCTAGTGCTTCTTAAAACGCGATATCGCATCTCATTTCTATGTTTCATGGTAAGATATAATATGATTTGCGAAGTGTTATGTATTCCTCGTCTACACTTCAAATGAATGTAAATGTGACACTTCCTTGCAAGGAAATAGCGTTTGCAGATGTCTACCTATCGTAGCAATGGAGTTCTAGTGCTTCTTAAAACGCGATATCGCATCTCATTTCTATGTTTCATGGTAAGATATAATATGATTTGCGAAGTGTTATGTATTCCTCGTCTACACTTCAAATGAATGTAAATGCGACACTTCCTTGTAAGGAAATAGCGTTTGCAGATATTTACCTATCGTAGCAATAGAGTTCTAGTGCTTCTTGAAACGCGATATCGCATCTCATTTCTATGTTTCATGGTAAGATATAATGTGATTTGCGAAGTGTTATGTATTCCTCGTCTACACTTCAAATGAATGTAAATGCGACACTTCCTCGCTAGGAAATAGCGTTTGCAGATGTCTACGTATCGTAGCAATAGAGTTCTTATGATTCTTAAAACGCGATATCGCATCTCATTTCTATGTTTCATGGTAAGATATAACATGATTTGCGAAGTGTTATGTATTCCTCGTCTACACTTCAAATGAATGTAAATGCGACACTTCCTTGCTAGGAAATAGCGTCTGCAGATGTCTACGTATCGTAGCAATAGAGTTCTTATGATTCTTAAAACGCGATATCGCATCTCATTTCTATGTTTCATGGTAAGATATAACATGATTTGCGAAGTGTTATGTATTCCTCGTCTACACTTCAAATCAATGTGAATGCGATACTTCCTCGCTAGGAAATAGCGTTTGCAGATGTCTACGTATCGTAGCAATAGCTTTATAGTGCTTCTTAAAACGCGATATCGCATCTCATTTCTATGTTTCATGGTAAGATATAACATGATTTGCGAAGTGTTATGTATTCCTCGTCTACACTTCAAATGAATGTGAATGCGATACTTCCTCGCTAGGAAATAGCGTTTGCAGATGTCTACGTATCGTAGCAATAGCTTTCTAATGCTTCTAAAAACGCGATATCGCATCTCATTTCTATGTTTCATGGTAAGATATAATATGATTTGCAAAGTGTCATGTATTCCCCGTCTACACTTCAAATGAATGTAAATGCGACACTTCCTTGCTAGGAAATAGCGTCTGCAGATGTCTAGGTATCGTAGCAATAGAGTTCTAACGCTTCTTGAAACGCGATATCGCATCTCATTTCTATGTTTCATGTTAAGGTATAATATGATTTGCGAAGTGTTATGTATTCCTCGTCTACACTTCAAATGAATGTAAACGCGACACTTCCCTGCAAGGAAATAGCGTTTGCAGATGTCTACGTATCGTAGCAATAGAGTTCTTATGATTCTTAAAACGCGATATCGCATCTCATTTCTATGTTTCATGGTAAGGTATAATATGATTTGCGAAGTGTTATGTATTCCTCGTCTACACTCCAAATGAATGTAAATGTGACACTTCCTTGCAAGGAAATAGCGTTTGCAGATGTCTACCTATCGTAGCAATAGAGTTCTAGTGCTTCTTAAAACGCGATATCGCATCTCATTTCTATGTTTCATGGTAAGATATAATATGATTTGCGAAGTGTTATGTATTCCTCGTCTACACTTCAAATGAATGTAAATGCGACACTTCCCTGCAAGGAAGTAGCGTTTGCAGATGTCTACCTATCGTAGCAATAGAGTTCTAGTGCCTCGTAAAACGCGATATCGCATCTCATTTCTATGTTTCATGGTAAGATATAATATGATTTGCGAAGTGTCATGTATTACTCGTCTACACATCAAATGAATGTAAATGCGACACTTCCTTGCTAGGAAATAGCGTCTGCAGATGTCTACGTATCGTAGCATTAGAGTTCTTATGATTCTTAAAACGCGATATCGCATCTCATTTCTATGTTTCATGGTAAGATATAATATGATTTGCGAAGTGTTATGTATTCCTCGTCTACACTTCAAATGAATGTAAATGCGACACTTCCCTGCAAGGAAATAGCGTTTGCAGCTGTCTACGTATCGTAGCAATAGAGTTCTTATGATTCTTAAAACGCGATATCGCATCTCATTTCTATGTTTCATGGTAAGGTATATTATGATTTGCGAAGTGTTATGTATTCCTCGTCTACACTTCAAATGAATGTAAATGCGACACTTCCTTGCAAGGAAATAGCGTTTGCAGATGTCTACGTATCGTAGCAATAGAGTTCTTATGATTCCTAAAACGCGATATCGCATCTCATTTCTATGTTTCATGGTAAGATATAACATGATTTGCGAAGTGTTATGTATTCCTCTTCTACACTTCAGATCAATGTGAATGCGATACTTCCTCGCTAGGAAATAGCGTTTGCAGATGTCTACGTATCGTAGCAATAGCTTTATAGTGCTCCTTAAAACGCGATATCGCATCTCATTTCTATGTTTCATGGTAAGATATAACATGATTTGCGAAGTGTTATGTATTCCTCGTCTACACTTCAAATGAATGTGAATGCGATACTTCCTCGCTAGGAAATAGCGTTTGCAGATGTCTACGTATCGTAGCAATAGCTTTCTAATGCCTCTTGAAACGCGATATCGCATCTCATTTCTATGTTTCATGGTAAGATATAATATGATTTGCGAAGTGTTATGTATTCCTCGTCTACACTTCAAATGAATGTAAATGCGACACTTCCCTGCAAGGAAATAGCGTTTGCAGATGTCTACGTATCGTAGCAATAGAGTTCTTATGATTCTTAAAACGCGATATCGCATCTCATTTCTATGTTTCATGGTAAGGTATAATATGATTTGCGAAGTGTTATGTATTCCTCGTCTACACTTCAAATGAATGTAAATGTGACACTTCCTTGCAAGGAAATAGCGTTTGCAGATGTCTACCTATCGTAGCAATAGAGTTCTAGTGCTTCTTAAAACGCGATATCGCATCTCATTTCTATGTTTCATGGTAAGATATAATATGATTTGCGAAGTGTTATGTATTCCTCGTCTACACTTCAAATGAATGTAAATGCGACACTTCCCTGCAAGGAAGTAGCGTTTGCAGATGTCTACATATCGTAGCAATAGAGTTCTAGTGCTTCGTAAAACGCGATATCGCATCTCATTTCTATGTTTCATGGTAAGATATAATGTGATTTGCGAAGTGTTATGAATTCCTCGTCTACACTTCAAATGAATGTAAATGCGACACTTCCTTGCAAGGAAATAGCGTTTGCAGATGTCTACGTATCGTAGCAATAGAGTTCTTATGATTCTTAAAACGCGATATCGCATCTCATTTCTATGTTTCATGGTAAGATATAACATGATTTGCGAAGTGTTATGTATTCCTCGTCTACACTTCAAATCAATGTGAATGCGATACTTCCTCGCTAGGAAGTAGCGTTTGCAGATGTCTACGTATCGTAGCAATAGCTTTATAGTGCTTCTTAAAACGCGATATCGCATCTCATTTCTATGTTTCATGGTAAGGTATAATATGATTTGCGAAGTGTTATGTATTCCTCGTCTACACTTCAAATGAATGTAAATGTGACACTTCCTTGCAAGTAAATAGCGTTTGCAGATGTCTACCTGTCGTAGCAATAGAGTTCTAGTGCTTCTTAATACGCGATATCGCATCTCATTTCTATGTTTCATGGTAAGATATAATATGATTTGCAAAGTGTTATGTATTCCTCGTCTACACTTCAAATGAATGTAAATGCGATACTTCCCTGCAAGGAAGTAGCGTTTGCAGATGTCTACCTATCGTAGCAATAGAGTTCTAGTGCTTCGTAAAACGCGATATCGCATCTCATTTCTATGTTTCATGGTAAGATATAATATGATTTGCGAAGTGTCATGTATTACTCGTCTACACATCAAATGAATGTAAATGCGACACTTCCTTGCTAGGAAATAGCGTCTGCAGATGTCTACGTACCGTAGCATTAGAGTTCTTATGATTCTTAAAACGCGATATCGCATCTCATTTCTATGTTTCATGGTAAGATATAATATGATTTGCGAAGTGTTATGTATTCCTCGTCTACACTTCAAATGAATGTAAATGCGACACTTCCCTGCAAGGAAATAGCGTTTGCAGATGTCTACGTATCGTAGCAATAGAGTTCTTATGATTCTTAAAACGCGATATCGCATCTCATTTCTATGTTTCATGGTAAGATATAACATGATTTGCGAAGTGTTATGTATTCCTCGTTTACACTTCAAATGAATGTAAATGCGACACTTCCCTGCAAGGAAGTAGCGTTTGCAGATGTCTACGTATCGTAGCAATAGAGTTCTTATGATTCTTAAAACGCGATATCGCATCTCATTTCTATGTTTCATCGTAAGGTATAATATGATTTGCGAAGTGTTATGTATTCCTCGTCTACACTTCAAATGAATGTAAGAGTGACACTTCCTTGTAAGGAAATAGCGTTTGCAGATGTCTACCTATCGTAGCAATAGAGTTCTAGCGCTTCTTAAAACGCGATATCGCATCTCATTTCTATGTTTCATGGTAAGATATAATATGATTTGCGAAGTGTTATGTATTCCTCGTCTACACTTCAAATGAATGTAAATGCGACACTTCCCTGCAAGGAAGTAGCGTTTGCAGATGTCTACGTATCGTAGCAATAGAGTTCTAGTGCTTCTTAAAACGCGATTTCGCATCTCATTTCTATGTTTCATGGTAAGATATAATATGATTTGCGAAGTGTCATGTATTCCTCGTCTACACTTCAAATGAATGTAAATGCGACACTTCCTTGCTAGGAAATAGCGTATTCAGATGTCTAGGTATCGTAGCAATAGAGTTCTAATGCTTCTTAAAACGCGATATTGCATCTCATTTCTGTTTCATGGTAAGATATAATATGATTTGCGAAGTGTCATGTATTCCTCGTCTACACATCAAATGAATGTAAATGCGACACTTGCTTGCTAGGAAATAGCGTCTGCAGATGTCTAGGTATCGTAGCAATAGAGTTCTAATGCTTCTTAAAACGCGATATCGCATCTCACTTCTATGTTTCATGGTAAGATGTAGTATGATTTGCGAAGTGTCATGTATTCCTCGTCTACACTTCAAATGAAAGTAAATGCGACACTTCCCTGCAAGGAAGTAGCGTTTGCAGATGTCTACGTATCGTAGCAATAGAGTTCTTATGATTCATAAAACGCGATATCGCATCTCATTTCAATGTATCATGGTAAGGTATAATATGATTTGAGAATTGTTATGTATTCCTCGTCTACACTTCAAATGAATGTAAGAGTGACACTTCCTTGTAAGGAAATAGCGTTTGCAGATGTCTACCTATCGTAGCAATAGAGTTCTAGTGCTTCGTAAAACGCGATATCGCATCTCATTTCTATGCTTCATGGTAAGATATAATATGATTTGCGAAGTGTTATGTATTCCTCGTCTACATTTCAAATGAAAGTAAATGCGACTCTTCTTTGCAAGGAAATAGCGTTTGCAGATGTCCACGTATCGTAGCAATAGAGTTCTTATGATTCTTAAAACGCGATATCGCATTTCATTTCTATGTTTCATGGTAAGGTATAATATGATTTGCGAAGTGTTATGTTTTCCTCGTCTACACTTCAAATGAATGTAAATGCGACACTTCCTTGTAAGGAAATAGCGTTTGCACATATTTACCTATCGTAGCAATAGAGTTCTTATGATTCTTAAAATGTGATATCGCATCCCATTTCTATGTTTCATGGTATGATATAACATGATTTGCGAAGTGTTATGTATTCCTCGTCTACACTTCAAATCAATGTGAATGCGATACTTCCTCGCTAGGAAATAGCTTTTGCAGATGTCTACGTATCGTAGCAATAGCTTTCTAGTGCTTCTTAAAACGCGATATCGCATCTCATTTCTATGTTTCATGGTAAGATATAACATGATTTGCGAAGTGTTATGTATTCCTCGTCTACACTTCAAATGAATGTGAATGCGATACTTCCTCGCTAGGAAATAGCGTTTGCAGATGTCTACCTATCGTAGCAATAGAGTTCTAGTGCTTCTTAAAACGCGACATCGCATCTCATTTCTATGTTTCATGGTAAGATATAATATGATTTGCGAAGTGTTATGTATTCCTCGTCTACACTTCAAATGAATGTAAATGCGACACTTCCTCGCTAGGAAATAGCTTTTGCAGATGTCTACGTATCGTAGCAATAGCTTTCTAGTGCTTCTTAAAACGCGATATCGCATCTCATTTCTATGTTTCATGGTAAGATATAACATGATTTGCGAAGTGTTATGTATTCCTCGTCTACACTTCAAATGAATGTGAATGCGATACTTCCTCGCTAGGAAATAGCGTTTGCAGATGTCTACCTATCGTAGCAATAGAGTTCTAGTGCTTCTTAAAACGCGATATCGCATCTCATTTCTATGTTTCATGGTAAGATATAATATGATTTGCGAAGTGTTATGTATTCCTCGTCTACACTTCAAATGAATGTAAATGCGACACTTCCTTGCTAGGAAATAGCGTCTGCAGATGTCTAGGTATCGTAGCAATAGAGTTCTAAAGCTTCTTGAAACGCGATATCGCATCTCATTTCTATGTTTCATGGTAAGATATAATATGATTTGCGAAGTGTTATGTATTCCTCGTCTACACTTCAAATGAATGTAAATGCGACACTTCCCTGCAAGGAAATAGCGTTTGCAGATGTCTACGTATCGTAGCAATAGAGTTCTTATGATTCTTAAAACGCGATATCGCATCTCATTTCTATGTTTCATGGTAAGGTATAATATGATTTGCGAAGTGTTATGTATTCCTCGTCTACACTTCAAATGAATGTAAATGTGACACTTCCTTGCAAGGAAATAGCGTTTGCAGATGTCTGCCTATCGTAGCAATAGAGTTCTAGTGCTTCTTAAAACGCGATATCGCATCTCATTTCTATGTTTCATGGTAAGATATAATATGATTTGCGAAGTGTTATGTATTCCTCGTCTACACTTCAAATGAATGTAAATGCGACACTACCCTGCAAGGAAGTAGCGTTTGCAGATGTCTACGTATCGTAGCAATAGAGTTCTTATGATTCTTAAAACGCGATATCGCATCTCATTTCTATGTTTCATGGTAAGGTATAATATGATTTGCGAATTGTTATGTATTCCTCGTCTACACTTCAAATGAATGTAAGAGTGACACTTCCTTGTAAGGAAATAGCGTTTGCAGATGTCTACCTATCGTAGCAACAGAGTTCTAGTGCTTCGTAAAACGCGATATCGCATCTCGTTTCTATGTTTCATGGTAAGATATAATATGATTTCCGAAGTGTCATGTATTACTCGTCTACACATCAAATGAATGTAAATGCGACACTTCCTTGCTAGGAAATAGCGTCTGCAGATGTCTACGTATCGTAGCATTAGAGTTCTTATGATTCTTAAAACGCGATATCGCATCTCACTTCTATGTTTCATGGTAAGGTATAATATGATTTGCGAAGTGTTATGTATTCCTCGCCTACACTTCAAATGAATGTAAATGTGACACTTCCTTGCAAGGAAATAGCGTTTGCAGATGTCTAGCTATCGTAGCAATAGATTTCTAGTGCTTCTTAAAACGCGATATCGTATCTCATTTCTATGCTTCATGGTAAGATATAATATGATTTGCGAAGTGTTATGTATTCCTCGTCTACACTTCAAATGAATGTAAATGCGACACTTCCCTGCAAGGAAGTAGCGTTTGCAGATGTCTACGTATCGTAGCAATAGAGTTCTTATGATTCTTAGAACGCGATATCGCATCTCATTTCTATGTTTCATGGTAAGGTATAATATGATTTGCGAAGTGTTATGTATTCCTCGTCTACACTTCAAATGAATGTAAATGCGACACTTCCTTGCAAGGAAATAGCGTTTGCAGATGTCTACGTATCGAAGCAATAGAGTTCAAATGATTCTTAAAACGAGTTATTGCATCTCATATCTATGTTTCATGATAAGATATAATATGATTTGCGAAGTGTCATGTATTCCTCGTCTACACTTCAAATGAATGTAAATGCGACACTTCCCTGCAAGGAAGTAGCGTTTGCAGATGTCTACGTATCGTAGCAATAGAGTTCTTATGATTCTTAAAACGCGATATCGCATCTCATTTCTATGTTTCATGGTAAGGTATAATATGATTTGCGAAGTGTTATGTATTCCTCGTCTACACTTCAAATGAATGTAAATGCGACACTTCCTTGCAAGGAAATGGCGTTTGCAGATGTCTACGTATCGTAGCAATAGAGTTCTTATGATTCTTAAAACGCGATATCGCATCTCATTTCTATGTTTCATGGTAAGGTATAATATGATTTGCGAATTGTTATGTATTCCTCGTCTACACTTCAAATGAATGTAAGAGTGACACTTCCTTGTAAGGAAATAGCGTTTGCAGATGTCTACCTATCGTAGCAACAGAGTTCTAGTGCTTCGTAAAACGCGATATCGCATCTCGTTTCTATGTTTCATGGTAAGATATAATATGATTTCCGAAGTGTCATGTATTACTCGTCTACACATCAAATGAATGTAAATGCGACACTTCCTTGCTAGGAAATAGCGTCTGCAGATGTCTACGTATCGTAGCATTAGAGTTCTTATGATTCTTAAAACGCGATATCGCATCTCACTTCTATGTTTCATGGTAAGGTATAATATGATTTGCGAAGTGTTATGTATTCCTCGCCTACACTTCAAATGAATGTAAATGCGACACTTCCTTGCAAGGAAATAGCGTTTGCAGATGTCTACGTATCGAAGCAATAGAGTTCAAATGATTCTTAAAACGAGTTATTGCATCTCATATCTATGTTTCATGATAAGATATAATATGATTTGCGAAGTGTCATGTATTCCTCGTCTACACTTCAAATGAATGTAAATGCGACACTTCCCTGCAAGGAAGTAGCGTTTGCAGATGTCTACGTATCGTAGCAATAGAGTTCTTATGATTCTTAAAACGCGATATCGCATCTCATTTCTATGTTTCATGGTAAGGTATAATATGATTTGCGAAGTGTTATGTATTCCTCGTCTACACTTCAAATGAATGTAAATGCGACACTTCCTTGCAAGGAAATGGCGTTTGCAGATGTCTACGTATCGAAGCAATAGAGTTCAAATGATTCTTAAAACGAGTTATTGCATCTCATATCTATGTATCATGATAAGATATAATATGATTTGCGAAGTGTCATGTATTCCTCGTCTACACTTCGAATGAATGTAAATGCGACACTTCCTTGCTAGGAAATAGCGTCTGCAGATGTCTAGGTATCGTAGCAATAGAGTTCTAATGCTTCTTGAAACACGATATCGCATCTCATTTCTATGTTTCATGGTAAGATATAGTATGATTTGCGAAGTGTTAAGTATTCCTCGTCTACACTTCAGATGAATGTAAATGCGACACTTCCCTGCAAGGAAATAGCGTTTGCAGATGTCTACGTATCGTAGCAATAGATTTCTTATGATTCTTAAAACGCGATATCGCATCTCATTTCTATGTTTCATGGTAAGGTATAATATGATTTGCGAAGTGTTATGTATTCCTCGTCTACACTTCAAATGAATGTAAATGTGACACTTCCTTGCAAGGAAATAGCGATTGCAGATGTCTACCTATCGTAGCAATAGAGTTCTAGTGCTTCTTGAAACGCGATATCGCACCTCATTTCTATGTTTCATGGTAAGATATAATGTGATTTGCGAAGTGTTATGTATTCCTCGTCTACACTTCAAATGAATGTAAATGCGACACTTCCTTGCAAGGAAATAGCGTTTGCAGATGTCTACGTATCGTAGCAATAGAGTTCTTATGATTCTTAAAATGTGATATCGCATCCCATTTCTATGTTTCATGGTATGATATAACATGATTTGCGAAGTGTTACGTATTCCTCGTCTACACTTCAAATGAATGTAAATGTGACACTTCCTTGCAAGGAAATAGCGTTTGCAGATGTCTACCTATCGTAGCAATAGAGTTCTAGTGCTTCTTGAAACGCGATATCGCACCTCATTTCTATGTTTCATGGTAAGATATAATGTGATTTGCGAAGTGTTATGTATTCCTCGTCTACACTTCAAATGAATGTAAATGCGACACTTCCTTGCAAGGAAATAGCGTTTGCAGATGTCTACGTATCGTAGCAATAGAGTTCTTATGATTCTTAAAATGTGATATCGCATCCCATTTCTATGTTTCACGGTATGATATAACATGATTTGCGAAGTGTTACGTATTCCTCGTCTACACTTCAAATGAATGTAAATGCGACACTTCCCTGCAAGGAAATAGCGTTTGCAGATGTCTACGTATCGTAGCAATAGAGTTCTTATGATTCTTAAAACGCGATATCGCATCTCATTTCTATGTTTCATGGTAAGATATAATATGATTTGCGAAGTGTTATGTATTCCTCGTCTACACTTCAAATGAATGTAAATGTGACACTTCCTAGCAAGGAAATAGCGTTTGCAGATGTCTAGCTCTCGTAGCAATAGAGTTCTAGTGCTTCTTAAAACGCGATATCGCATCTCATTTCTATGTTTCATGGTAAGATATAATATGATTTGCGAAGTGTTATGTATTCCTCGTCTACACTTCAAATGAATGTAAATGCGACACTTCCCTGCAAGGAAGTAGCGTTTGCAGATGCCTACGTATCGTAGCAATAGAGTTCTAGTGCTTCTTAAAACGCGATATCGCATCTCATTTCTATGTTTCATGGTAAGATATAATATGATTTGCGAAGTGTCATGTATTCCTCGTCTACACTTCGAATGAATGTAAATGCGACACTTCCTTGCTAGGAAATAGCGTCTGCAGATGTCTAGGTATCGTAGCAACAGAGTTCTAATGCTTCTTGAAACGCGATATCGCATCTCATTTCTATGTTTCATGGTATGATATAACATGATTTGCGAAGTGTTACGTATTCCTCGTCTACACTTCAAATGAATGTAAATGCGACACTTCCCTGCAAGGAAATAGCGTTTGCAGATGTCTACGTATCGTAGCAATAGAGTTCTTATGATTCTTAAAACGCGATATCGCATCTCATTTCTATGTTTCATGGTAAGGTATAATATGATTTGCGAAGTGTTATGTATTCCTCGTCTACACATCAAATGAATGTAAATGCGACACTTCCTTGCTAGGAAATAGCGTCTGCAGCTGTCTAGGTATCGTAGCAATAGTGTTCTAGTGCTTCTTAAAACTCGATATCGCATCTCATTTCTATGTTTCATGGTAAGATATAGTATGATTTGCGAAGTGTTATGTATTCCTCGTCTACACTACAGATGAATGTAAATGCGACACTTCCCTGCAAGGAAATAGCGTTTGCAGATGTCTACGTATCGTAGCAATAGAGTTCTTGTGATTCTTAAAACGCGATATCGCATCTCATTTCTATGTTTCATGGTAAGGTATAATATGATTTGCGAAGTGCCATGTATTCCTCGTCTACACTTCGAATGAATGTAAATGCGACACTTCCTTGCTAGGAAATAGCGTCTGCAGATGTCTAGGTATCGTAGCAATAGAGTTCTAATGCTTCTTGAAACGCGATATCGCATCTCATTTCTATGTTTCATGGTAAGATATAGTATGATTTGCGAAGTGTTATGTATTCCTCGTCTACACTTCAAATGAATGTAAATACGACACTTCCCTGCTAGGAAATAGCGTCTTCAGATGTCTAGGTATCGTAGAAATAGAGTTCTAATGCTTCTTAAAACGCGATATCGCATCCCATTTCTATGTTTCATGGTATGATATAACATGATTTGCGAAGTGTTATGTATTCCTCGTCTACACTTCAAATCAATGTGAAAGCGATACTTCCTCGCTAGGAAATAGCTTTTGCAGATGTCTACGTATCGTAGCAATAGCTTTCTAGTGCTTCTTAAAACGCGATATCGCATCTCATTTCTATGTTTCATGGTAAGATATAACATGATTTGCGAAGTGTTATGTATTCCTCGTCTACACTTCAAATGAATGTGAATGCGATACTTCCTCGCTAGGAAATAGCGTTTGCAGATGTCTACCTATCGTAGCAATAGAGTTCTAGTGCTTCTTAAAACGCGATATCGCATCTCATTTCTATGTTTCATGGTAAGATATAATATGATTTGCGAAGTGTTATGTATTCCTCGTCTACACTTCAAATGAATGTAAATGCGACACTTCCCTGCAAGGAAGTAGCGTTTGCAGATGTCTACGTATCGTAGCAATAGAGTTCTTATGATTCTTAAAACCCGATATCGCATCTCATTTCTATGTTTCATGGTAAGGTATAATATGATTTGCGAATTGTTATGTATTCCTCGTCTACACTACAAATGAATGTAAGGGTGACACTTCCTTGTAAGGAAATAGCGTTTGCAGATGTCAACCTATCGTAGCAATAGAGTTCTAGTGCTTCGTAGAACGCGATATCGCATCTCATTTCTATGTTTCATGGTAAGATATAATATGATTTGCGAAGTGTCATGTATTACTCGTCTACACATCAAATGAATGTAAATGCGACACTTCCTTGCTAGGAAATAGCGTCTGCAGATGTCTACGTATCGTAGCATTAGAGTTCTTATGATCCTTAAAACGCGATATCGCATCTCATTTCTATGTTTCATGGTAAGGTATAATATGATTTGCGAAGTGTTATGTATTCCTCGTCTACACTTCAAATGAATGTAAATGCGACACTTCCCTGCTAGGAAATAGCGTCTTCAGATGTCTAGGTATCGTAGAAATAGAGTTCTAATGCTTCTTAAAACGCGATATCGCATCCCATTTCTATGTTTCATGGTATGATATAACATGATTTGCGAAGTGTTATGTATTCCTCGTCTACACTTCAAATCAATGTGAATGCGATACTTCCTCGCTAGGAAATAGCTTTTGCAGATGTCTACGTATCGTAGCAATAGCTTTCTAGTGCTTCTTAAAACGCGATATCGCATCTCATTTCTATGTTTCATGGTAAGATATAACATGATTTGCGAAGTGTTATGTATTCCTCGTCTACACTTCAAATGAATGTGAATGCGATACTTCCTCGCTAGGAAATAGCGTTTGCAGATGTCTACCTATCGTAGCAATAGAGTTCTAGTGCTTCTTAAAACGCGATATCGCATCTCATTTCTATGTTTCATGGTAAGATATAATATGATTTGCGAAGTGTTATGTATTCCTCGTCTACACTTCAAATGAATGTAAATGCGACACTTCCCTGCAAGGAAGTAGCGTTTGCAGATGTCTACGTATCGTAGCAATAGAGTTCTTATGATTCTTAAAACCCGATATCGCATCTCATTTCTATGTTTCATGGTAAGGTATAATATGATTTGCGAATTGTTATGTATTCCTCGTCTACACTACAAATGAATGTAAGGGTGACACTTCCTTGTAAGGAAATAGCGTTTGCAGATGTCAACCTATCGTAGCAATAGAGTTCTAGTGCTTCGTAGAACGCGATATCGCATCTCATTTCTATGTTTCATGGTAAGATATAATATGATTTGCGAAGTGTCATGTATTACTCGTCTACACATCAAATGAATGTAAATGCGACACTTCCTTGCTAGGAAATAGCGTCTGCAGATGTCTACGTATCGTAGCATTAGAGTTCTTATGATCCTTAAAACGCGATATCGCATCTCATTTCTATGTTTCATGGTAAGGTATAATATGATTTGCGAAGTGTTATGTATTCCTCGTCTACACTTCAAATGAATGTAAATGCGACACTTCCTTGCTAGGAAATAGCGTCTGCAGATGTCTAGGTATCGTAGCAATAGAGTTCTAAAGCTTCTTGAAACGCGATATCGCATCTCATTTCTATGTTTCATGGTAAGATATAGTATGATTTGCGAAGTGTTATGTATTCCTCGTCTACACTTCAAATGAATGTAAATGCGACACTTCCCTGCAAGGAAATAGCGTTTGCAGATGTCTACGTATCGTAGCAATAGAGTTCTTATGATTCTTAAAACGCGATATCGCATCTCATTTCTATGTTTCATGGTAAGGTATAATATGATTTGCGAAGTGTTATGTATTCCTCGTCTACACTTCAAATGAATGTAAATGTGACACTTCCTTGCAAGGAAATAGCGTTTGCAGATGTCTACCTATCGTAGCAATAGAGTTCTAGTGCTTCTTAAAACGCGATATCGCATCTCATTTCTATGTTTCATGGTGAGATATAATATGATTTGCGAAGTGTTATGTATTCCTCGTCTACACTTCAAATGAATGTAAATGCGACACTACCCTGCAAGGAAGTAGCGTTTGCAGATGTCTACGTATCGTAGCAATAGAGTTCTTATGATTCTTAAAACGCGATATCGCATCTCATTTCTATGTTTCATGGTAAGGTATAATATGATTTGCGAATTGTTATGTATTCCTCGTCTACACTTCAAATGAATGTAAGAGTGACACTACCTTGTAAGGAAATAGCGTTTGCAGATGTCTACCTATCGTAGCAACAGAGTTCTAGTGCTTCGTAAAACGCGATATCGCATCTCGTTTCTATGTTTCATGGTAAGATATAATATGATTTCCGAAGTGTCATGTATTACTAGTCTACACATCAAATGAATGTAAATGCGACACTTCCTTGCTAGGAAATAGCGTCTGCAGATGTCTACGTATCGTAGCATTAGAGTTCTTATGATTCTTAAAACGCGATATCGCATCTCACTTCTATGTTTCATGGTAAGGTATAATATGATTTGCGAAGTGTTATGTATTCCTCGTCTACACTTCAAATGAATGTAAATGTGACACTTCCTTGCAAGGAAATAGCGTTTGCAGATGTCTAGCTATCGTAGCAATAGATTTCTAGTGCTTCTTAAAACGCGATATCGTATCTCATTTCTATGTTTCATGGTAAGATATAATATGATTTGCGAAGTGTTATGTATTCTTCGTCTACACTTCAAATGAATGTAAATGCGACACTTCCCTGCAAGGAAGTAGCGTTTGCAGATGTCTACGTATCGTAGCAATAGAGTTCTTATGATTCTTAGAACGCGATATCGCATCTCATTTCTATGTTTCATGGTAAGGTATAATATGATTTGCGAAGTGTTATGTATTCCTCGTCTACACTTCAAATGAATGTAAATGCGACACTTCCTTGCAAGGAAATAGCGTTTGCAGATGTCTACCTATCGTAGCAACAGAGTTCTAGTGCTTCGTAAAACGCGATATCGCATCTCGTTTCTATGTTTCATGGTAAGATATAATATGATTTCCGAAGTGTCATGTATTACTCGTCTACACATCAAATGAATGTAAATGCGACACTTCCCTGCAAGGAAGTAGCGTTTGCAGATGTCTACGTATCGTAGCAATAGATTTCTAGTGGTTCTTAAAACGCGATATCGCATCTCATTTCTATGTTTCATGGTAAGATATAATATGATTTGCGAAGTGTCATGTATTCCTCGTCTACGCTTCGAATGAATGTAAATGCGACACTTCCTTGCTAGGAAATAGCGTCTGCAGATGTCTAGGTATCGAAGCAATAGGGTTCAAATGATTCTTAAAACGAGTTATTGCATCTCATACCTATGTTTCATGATAAGATATAATATGATTTGCGAAGTGTCATGTATTCCTCGTCTACACTTCAAATGAATGTAAATGCGACACTTCCTTGCTAGGAAATAGCGTCTTCAGATGTCTAGGTATCGTAGCATTAGAGTTCTAATGCTTCTTAAAACGCGATATTGCATCTCATTTCTGTTTCATGGTAAGATATAATATGATTTGCGAAGTGTCATGTATTCCTCGTCTACACTTCAAATGAATGTAAATGCGACACTTCCCTGCAAGGAAGTAGCGTTTGCAGATGTCTACGTATCGTAGCAATAGAGTTCTTATGATTCTTAAAACGCGATATCGCATCTCATTTCTATGTTTCATGGTAAGGTATAATATGATTTGCGAAGTGTTATGTATTCCTCGTCTACACTTCAAATGAATGTAAATGCGACACTTCCTTGCAAGGAAATGGCGTTTGCAGATGTCTACGTATCGAAGCAATAGAGTTCAAATGATTCTTAAAACGAGTTATTGCATCTCATATCTATGTATCATGATAAGATATAATATGATTTGCGAAGTGTCATGTATTCCTCGTCTACACTTCGAATGAATGTAAATGCGACACTTCCTTGCTAGGAAATAGCGTCTGCAGATGTCTAGGTATCGTAGCAATAGAGTTCTAATGCTTCTTGAAACGCGATATCGCATCTCATTTCTATGTTTCATGGTAAGATATAGTATGATTTGCGAAGTGTTATGTATTCCTCGTCTACACTTCAGATGAATGTAAATGCGACACTTCCCTGCAAGGAAATAGCGTTTGCAGATGTCTACGTATCGTAGCAATAGATTTCTTATGATTCTTAAAACGCGATATCGCATCTCATTTCTATGTTTCATGGTAAGGTATAATATGATTTGCGAAGTGTTATGTATTCCTCGTCTACACTTCAAATGAATGTAAATGTGACACTTCCTTGCAAGGAAATAGCGTTTGCAGATGTCTACCTATCGTAGCAATAGAGTTCTAGTGCTTCTTGAAACGCGATATCGCACCTCATTTCTATGTTTCATGGTAAGATATAATGTGATTTGCGAAGTGTTATGTATTCCTCGTCTACACTTCAAATGAATGTAAATGCGACACTTCCTTGCAAGGAAATAGCGTTTGCAGATGTCTACGTATCGTAGCAATAGAGTTCTTATGATTCTTAAAATGTGATATCGCATCCCATTTCTATGTTTCATGGTATGATACAACATGATTTGCGAAGTGTTACGTATTCCTCGTCTACACTTCAAATGAATGTAAATGCGACACTTCCCTGCAAGGAAATAGCGTTTGCAGATGTCTACGTATCGTAGCAATAGAGTTCTTATGATTCTTAAAACGCGATATCGCATCTCATTTCTATGTTTCATGGTAAGATATAATGTGATTTGCGAAGTGTTATGTATTCCTCGTCTACACATCAAATGAATGTAAATGCGACACTTCCTTGCTAGGAAATAGCGTTTGCAGATGTCTAGGTATCGTAGCAATAGAGTTCTAATGCTTCTTGAAACGCGATATCGCATCTCATTTCTATGTTTCATGGTAAGGTATAATATGATTTGCGAAGTGTTATGTATTCCTCGTCTACACTTCAAATGAATGTAAATGCGACACTTTCTTGCAAGGAAATAGCGTTTGCAGATGTCTACGTATCGAAGCAATAGAGTTCAATTGATTCTTAAAACGAGTTATTGCATCTCATATCTATGTTTCATGATAAGATATAATATGATTTGCGAAGTGTCATGTATTCCTCGTCTACACTTCAAATGAATGTAAATGCGACACTTCCCTGCAAAGAAGTAGCGTTTGCAGATGTCTACGTATCGTAGCAATAGAGTTCTTATGATTCTTAAAACGCGATATCGCATCTCATTTCTATGTTTCATGGCAAGGTATAATATGATTTGTGAAGTGTTATGTATTCCTCGTCTACACATCAAATGAATGTAAATGCGACACTTCCTTGCAAGGAAATAGCGTTTGCAGATGTCTACGTATCGAAGCAATATAGTTCAAATGATTCTTAAAACGCGATATCGCATCTCATTTCTATGTTTCATGGTAAGATATAATATGATTTGCGAAGTGTCATGTATTCCTCGTCTACGCTTCGAATGAATGTAAATGCGACACTTCCTTGCTAGGAAATAGCGTCTGCAGATGTCTAGGTATCGAAGCAATAGAGTTCAAATGATTCTTAAAACGAGTTATTGCATCTCATACCTATGTTTCATGATAAGATATAATATGATTTGCGAAGTGTCATGTATTCATCGTCTACACTTCAAATGAATGTAAATGCGACACTTCCTTGCTAGGAAATAGCGTCTTCAGATGTCTAGGTATCGTAGCATTAGAGTTCTAATGCTTCTTAAAACGCGATATTGCATCTCATTTCTGTTTCATGGTAAGATATAATATGATTTGCGAAGTGTCATGTATTCCTCGTCTACACTTCAAATGAATGTAAATGCGACACTTCCCTGCAAGGAAGTAGCGTTTGCAGATGTCTACGTATCGTAGCAATAGAGTTCTTATGATTCTTAAAACGCGATATCGCATCTCATTTCTATGTTTCATGGTAAGGTATAATATGATTTGCGAAGTGTTATGTATTCCTCGTCTACACTTCAAATGAATGTAAATGCGACACTTCCTTGCAAGGAAATGGCGTTTGCAGATGTCTACGTATCGAAGCAATAGAGTTCAAATGATTCTTAAAACGAGTTATTGCATCTCATATCTATGTATCATGATAAGATATAATATGATTTGCGAAGTGTCATGTATTCCTCGTCTACACTTCGAATGAATGTAAATGCGACACTTCCTTGCTAGGAAAAAGCGTCTGCAGATGTCTAGGTATCGTAGCAATAGAGTTCTAATGCTTCTTGAAACGCGATATCGCATCTCATTTCTATGTTTCATGGTAAGATATAGTATGATTTGCGAAGTGTTAAGTATTCCTCGTCTACACTTCAGATGAATGTAAATGCGACACTTCCCTGCAAGGAAATAGCGTTTGCAGATGTCTACGTATCGTAGCAATAGATTTCTTATGATTCTTAAAACGCGATATCGCATCTCATTTCTATGTTTCATGGTAAGGTATAATATGATTTGCGAAGTGTTATGTATTCCTCGTCTACACTTCAAATGAATGTAAATGTGACACTTCCTTGCAAGGAAATAGCGTTTGCAGATGTCTACCTATCGTAGCAATAGAGTTCTAGTGCTTCTTGAAACGCGATATCGCACCTCATTTCTATGTTTCATGGTAAGATATAATGTGATTTGCGAAGTGTTATGTATTCCTCGTCTACACTTCAAATGAATGTAAATGCGACACTTCCTTGCAAGGAAATAGCGTTTGCAGATGTCTACGTATCGTAGCAATAGAGTTCTTATGATTCTTAAAATGTGATATCGCATCCCATTTCTATGTTTCATGGTATGATATAACATGATTTGCGAAGTGTTACGTATTCCTCGTCTACACTTCAAATGAATGTAAATGTGACACTTCCTTGCAAGGAAATAGCGTTTGCAGATGTCTACCTATCGTAGCAATAGAGTTCTAGTGCTTCTTGAAACGCGATATCGCACCTCATTTCTATGTTTCATGGTAAGATATAATGTGATTTGCGAAGTGTTATGTATTCCTCGTCTACACTTCAAATGAATGTAAATGCGACACTTCCTTGCAAGGAAATAGCGTTTGCAGATGTCTACGTATCGTAGCAATAGAGTTCTTATGATTCTTAAAATGTGATATCGCATCCCATTTCTATGTTTCATGGTATGATATAACATGATTTGCGAAGTGTTACGTATTCCTCGTCTACACTTCAAATGAATGTAAATGCGACACTTCCTTGCTAGGAAATAGCGTCTGCAGATGTCTAGGTATCGTAGCAATAGAGTTCTAATGCTTCTTGAAACGCGATATCGCATCTCATTTCTATGTTTCATGGTAAGGTATAATATGATTTGCGAAGTGTTATGTATTCCTCGTCTACACTTCAAATGAATGTAAATGTGACACTTCCTTGCAAGGAAATAGCGTTTGCAGATGTCTAGCTATCGTAGCAATAGATTTCTAGTGCTTCTTAAAACGCGATATCGTATCTCATTTCTATGTTTCATGGTAAGATATAATATGATTTGCGAAGTGTTATGTATTCCTCGTCTACACTTCAAATGAATGTAAATGCGACACTTCCCTGCAAGGAAGTAGCGTTTGCAGATGTCTACGTATCGTAGCAATAGAGTTCTTATGATTCTTAGAACGCGATATCGCATCTCATTTCTATGTTTCATGGTAAGGTATAATATGATTTGCGAAGTGTTATGTATTCCTCGTCTACACTTCAAATGAATGTAAATGCGACACTTCCTTGCAAGGAAATAGCGTTTGCAGATGTCTACCTATCGTAGCAACAGAGTTCTAGTGCTTCGTAAAACGCGATATCGCATCTCGTTTCTATGTTTCATGGTAAGATATAATATGATTTCCGAAGTGTCATGTATTCCTCGTCTACACTTCGAATGAATGTAAATGCGACACTTCCTTGCTAGGAAATAGCGTCTGCAGCTGTCTAGGTATCGTAGCAATAGTGTTCTAGTGCTTCTTAAAACTCGATATCGCATCTCATTTCTATGTTTCATGGTAAGGTATAATATGATTTGCGAAGTGTTATGTATTCCTCGTCTACACATCAAATGAATGTAAATGCGACACTTCCTTGCTAGGAAATAGCGTCTGCAGCTGTCTAGGTATCGTAGCAATAGTGTTCTAGTGCTTCTTAAAACTCGATATCGCATCTCATTTCTATGTTTCATGGTAAGATATAGTATGATTTGCGAAGTGTTATGTATTCCTCGTCTACACTACAGATGAATGTAAACGCGACACTTCCCTGCAAGGAAATAGCGTTTGCAGATGTCTACGTATCGTAGCAATAGATTTCTTATGATTCTTAAAACGCGATATCGCATCTCATTTCTATGTTTCATGGTAAGGTATAATATGATTTGCGAAGTGTTATGTATTCCTCGTCTACACTTCAAATGAATGTAAATGTGACACTTCCTTGCAAGGAAATAGCGATTGCAGATGTCTACCTATCGTAGCAATAGAGTTCTAGTGCTTCTTGAAACGCGATATCGCACCTCATTTCTATGTTTCATGGTAAGATATAATGTGATTTGCGAAGTGTTATGTATTCCTCGTCTACACTTCAAATGAATGTAAATGCGACACTTCCTTGCAAGGAAATAGCGTTTGCAGATGTCTACGTATCGTAGCAATAGAGTTCTTATGATTCTTAAAATGTGATATCGCATCCCATTTCTATGTTTCATGGTATGATATAACATGATTTGCGAAGTGTTACGTATTCCTCGTCTACACTTCAAATGAATGTAAATGTGACACTTCCTTGCAAGGAAATAGCGTTTGCAGATGTCTACCTATCGTAGCAATAGAGTTCTAGTGCTTCTTGAAACGCGATATCGCACCTCATTTCTATGTTTCATGGTAAGATATAATGTGATTTGCGAAGTGTTATGTATTCCTCGTCTACACTTCAAATGAATGTAAATGCGACACTTCCTTGCAAGGAAATAGCGTTTGCAGATGTCTACGTATCGTAGCAATAGAGTTCTTATGATTCTTAAAATGTGATATCGCATCCCATTTCTATGTTTCACGGTATGATATAACATGATTTGCGAAGTGTTACGTATTCCTCGTCTACACTTCAAATGAATGTAAATGCGACACTTCCCTGCAAGGAAATAGCGTTTGCAGATGTCTACGTATCGTAGCAATAGAGTTCTTATGATTCTTAAAACGCGATATCGCATCTCATTTCTATGTTTCATGGTAAGATATAATATGATTTGCGAAGTGTTATGTATTCCTCGTCTACACTTCAAATGAATGTAAATGTGACACTTCCTAGCAAGGAAATAGCGTTTGCAGATGTCTAGCTCTCGTAGCAATAGAGTTCTAGTGCTTCTTAAAACGCGATATCGCATCTCATTTCTATGTTTCATGGTAAGATATAATATGATTTGCGAAGTGTTATGTATTCCTCGTCTACACTTCAAATGAATGTAAATGCGACACTTCCCTGCAAGGAAGTAGCGTTTGCAGATGCCTACGTATCGTAGCAATAGAGTTCTAGTGCTTCTTAAAACGCGATATCGCATCTCATTTCTATGTTTCATGGTAAGATATAATATGATTTGCGAAGTGTCATGTATTCCTCGTCTACACTTCGAATGAATGTAAATGCGACACTTCCTTGCTAGGAAATAGCGTCTGCAGATGTCTAGGTATCGTAGCAACAGAGTTCTAATGCTTCTTGAAACGCGATATCGCATCTCATTTCTATGTTTCATGGTATGATATAACATGATTTGCGAAGTGTTACGTATTCCTCGTCTACACTTCAAATGAATGTAAATGCGACACTTCCCTGCAAGGAAATAGCGTTTGCAGATGTCTACGTATCGTAGCAATAGAGTTCTTATGATTCTTAAAACGCGATATCGCATCTCACTTCTATGTTTCATGGTAAGGTATAATATGATTTGCGAAGTGTTATGTATTCCTCGTCTACACATCAAATGAATGTAAATGCGACACTTCCTTGCTAGGAAATAGCGTCTGCAGCTGTCTAGGTATCGTAGCAATAGTGTTCTAGTGCTTCTTAAAACTCGATATCGCATCTCATTTCTATGTTTCATGGTAAGATATAGTATGATTTGCGAAGTGTTATGTATTCCTCGTCTACACTACAGATGAATGTAAATGCGACACTTCCCTGCAAGGAAATAGCGTTTGCAGATGTCTACGTATCGTAGCAATAGAGTTCTTGTGATTCTTAAAACGCGATATCGCATCTCATTTCTATGTTTCATGGTAAGGTATAATATGATTTGCGAAGTGCCATGTATTCCTCGTCTACACTTCGAATGAATGTAAATGCGACACTTCCTTGCTAGGAAATAGCGTCTGCAGATGTCTAGGTATCGTAGCAATA
Source organism: Xylocopa sonorina (assembly GCF_050948175.1). NCBI lineage: Eukaryota > Metazoa > Arthropoda > Insecta > Hymenoptera > Apidae > Xylocopa > Xylocopa sonorina. Next base: position 1,814,027 of record NW_027490103.1, on the reverse strand, counting down.
GAGTTCTAATGCTTCTTGAAACGCGATATCGCATCTCATTTCTATGTTTCATGGTAAGATATAGTATGATTTGCGAAGTGTTATGTATTCCTCGTCTACACTTCAAATGAATGTAAATACGACACTTCCCTGCTAGGAAATAGCGTCTTCAGATGTCTAGGTATCGTAGAAATAGAGTTCTAATGCTTCTTAAAACGCGATATCGCATCCCATTTCTATGTTTCATGGTATGATATAACATGATTTGCGAAGTGTTATGTATTCCTCGTCTACACTTCAAATCAATGTGAATGCGATACTTCCTCGCTAGGAAATAGCTTTTGCAGATGTCTACGTATCGTAGCAATAGCTTTCTAGTGCTTCTTAAAACGCGATATCGCATCTCATTTCTATGTTTCATGGTAAGATATAACATGATTTGCGAAGTGTTATGTATTCCTCGTCTACACTTCAAATGAATGTGAATGCGATACTTCCTCGCTAGGAAATAGCGTTTGCAGATGTCTACCTATCGTAGCAATAGAGTTCTAGTGCTTCTTAAAACGCGATATCGCATCTCATTTCTATGTTTCATGGTAAGATATAATATGATTTGCGAAGTGTTATGTATTCCTCGTCTACACTTCAAATGAATGTAAATGCGACACTTCCCTGCAAGGAAGTAGCGTTTGCAGATGTCTACGTATCGTAGCAATAGAGTTCTTATGATTCTTAAAACCCGATATCGCATCTCATTTCTATGTTTCATGGTAAGGTATAATATGATTTGCGAATTGTTATGTATTCCTCGTCTACACTACAAATGAATGTAAGGGTGACACTTCCTTGTAAGGAAATAGCGTTTGCAGATGTCAACCTATCGTAGCAATAGAGTTCTAGTGCTTCGTAGAACGCGATATCGCATCTCATTTCTATGTTTCATGGTAAGATATAATATGATTTGCGAAGTGTCATGTATTACTCGTCTACACATCAAATGAATGTAAATGCGACACTTCCTTGCTAGGAAATAGCGTCTGCAGATGTCTACGTATCGTAGAAATAGAGTTCTAATGCTTCTTAAAACGCGATATCGCATCCCATTTCTATGTTTCATGGTATGATATAACATGATTTGCGAAGTGTTATGTATTCCTCGTCTACACTTCAAATCAATGTGAATGCGATACTTCCTCGCTAGGAAATAGCTTTTGCAGATGTCTACGTATCGTAGCAATAGCTTTCTAGTGCTTCTTAAAACGCGATATCGCATCTCATTTCTATGTTTCATGGTAAGATATAACATGATTTGCGAAGTGTTATGTATTCCTCGTCTACACTTCAAATGAATGTGAATGCGATACTTCCTCGCTAGGAAATAGCGTTTGCAGATGTCTACCTATCGTAGCAATAGAGTTCTAGTGCTTCTTAAAACGCGATATCGCATCTCATTTCTATGTTTCATGGTAAGATATAATATGATTTGCGAAGTGTTATGTATTCCTCGTCTACACTTCAAATGAATGTAAATGCGACACTTCCCTGCAAGGAAGTAGCGTTTGCAGATGTCTACGTATCGTAGCAATAGAGTTCTTATGATTCTTAAAACCCGATATCGCATCTCATTTCTATGTTTCATGGTAAGGTATAATATGATTTGCGAATTGTTATGTATTCCTCGTCTACACTACAAATGAATGTAAGGGTGACACTTCCTTGTAAGGAAATAGCGTTTGCAGATGTCAACCTATCGTAGCAATAGAGTTCTAGTGCTTCGTAGAACGCGATATCGCATCTCATTTCTATGTTTCATGGTAAGATATAATATGATTTGCGAAGTGTCATGTATTACTCGTCTACACATCAAATGAATGTAAATGCGACACTTCCTTGCTAGGAAATAGCGTCTGCAGATGTCTACGTATCGTAGCATTAGAGTTCTTATGATCCTTAAAACGCGATATCGCATCTCATTTCTATGTTTCATGGTAAGGTATAATATGATTTGCGAAGTGTTATGTATTCCTCGTCTACACTTCAAATGAATGTAAATGCGACACTTCCTTGCTAGGAAATAGCGTCTGCAGATGTCTAGGTATCGTAGCAATAGAGTTCTAAAGCTTCTTGAAACGCGATATCGCATCTCATTTCTATGTTTCATGGTAAGATATAGTATGATTTGCGAAGTGTTATGTATTCCTCGTCTACACTTCAAATGAATGTAAATGCGACACTTCCCTGCAAGGAAATAGCGTTTGCAGATGTCTACGTATCGTAGCAATAGAGTTCTTATGATTCTTAAAACGCGATATCGCATCTCATTTCTATGTTTCATGGTAAGGTATAATATGATTTGCGAAGTGTTATGTATTCCTCGTCTACACTTCAAATGAATGTAAATGTGACACTTCCTTGCAAGGAAATAGCGTTTGCAGATGTCTACCTATCGTAGCAATAGAGTTCTAGTGCTTCTTAAAACGCGATATCGCATCTCATTTCTATGTTTCATGGTGAGATATAATATGATTTGCGAAGTGTTATGTATTCCTCGTCTACACTTCAAATGAATGTAAATGCGACACTACCCTGCAAGGAAGTAGCGTTTGCAGATGTCTACGTATCGTAGCAACAGAGTTCTAGTGCTTCGTAAAACGCGATATCGCATCTCGTTTCTATGTTTCATGGTAAGATATAATATGATTTCCGAAGTGTCATGTATTACTCGTCTACACATCAAATGAATGTAAATGCGACACTTCCTTGCTAGGAAATAGCGTCTGCAGATGTCTACGTATCGTAGCATTAGAGTTCTTATGATTCTTAAAACGCGATATCGCATCTCACTTCTATGTTTCATGGTAAGGTATAATATGATTTGCGAAGTGTTATGTATTCCTCGTCTACACTTCAAATGAATGTAAATGTGACACTTCCTTGCAAGGAAATAGCGTTTGCAGATGTCTAGCTATCGTAGCAATAGATTTCTAGTGCTTCTTAAAACGCGATATCGTATCTCATTTCTATGTTTCATGGTAAGATATAATATGATTTGCGAAGTGTTATGTATTCTTCGTCTACACTTCAAATGAATGTAAATGCGACACTTCCCTGCAAGGAAGTAGCGTTTGCAGATGTCTACGTATCGTAGCAATAGAGTTCTTATGATTCTTAGAACGCGATATCGCATCTCATTTCTATGTTTCATGGTAAGGTATAATATGATTTGCGAAGTGTTATGTATTCCTCGTCTACACTTCAAATGAATGTAAATGCGACACTTCCTTGCAAGGAAATAGCGTTTGCAGATGTCTACCTATCGTAGCAACAGAGTTCTAGTGCTTCGTAAAACGCGATATCGCATCTCGTTTCTATGTTTCATGGTAAGATATAATATGATTTCCGAAGTGTCATGTATTACTCGTCTACACATCAAATGAATGTAAATGCGACACTTCCCTGCAAGGAAGTAGCGTTTGCAGATGTCTACGTATCGTAGCAATAGATTTCTAGTGGTTCTTAAAACGCGATGTCGCATCTCATTTCTATGTTTCATGGTAAGATATAATATGATTTGCGAAGTGTCATGTATTCCTCGTCTACGCTTCGAATGAATGTAAATGCGACACTTCCTTGCTAGGAAATAGCGTCTGCAGATGTCTAGGTATCGAAGCAATAGGGTTCAAATGATTCTTAAAACGAGTTATTGCATCTCATACCTATGTTTCATGATAAGATATAATATGATTTGCGAAGTGTCATGTATTCCTCGTCTACACTTCAAATGAATGTAAATGCGACACTTCCTTGCTAGGAAATAGCGTCTTCAGATGTCTAGGTATCGTAGCATTAGAGTTCTAATGCTTCTTAAAACGCGGTATTGCATCTCATTTCTGTTTCATGGTAAGATATAATATGATTTGCGAAGTGTCATGTATTCCTCGTCTACACTTCAAATGAATGTAAATGCGACACTTCCCTGCAAGGAAGTAGCGTTTGCAGATGTCTACGTATCGTAGCAATAGAGTTCTTATGATTCTTAAAACGCGATATCGCATCTCATTTCTATGTTTCATGGTAAGGTATAATATGATTTGCGAAGTGTTATGTATTCCTCGTCTACACTTCAAATGAATGTAAATGCGACACTTCCTTGCAAGGAAATGGCGTTTGCAGATGTCTACGTATCGAAGCAATAGAGTTCAAATGATTCTTAAAACGAGTTATTGCATCTCATATCTATGTATCATGATAAGATATAATATGATTTGCGAAGTGTCATGTATTCCTCGTCTACACTTCGAATGAATGTAAATGCGACACTTCCTTGCTAGGAAATAGCGTCTGCAGATGTCTAGGTATCGTAGCAATAGAGTTCTAATGCTTCTTGAAACGCGATATCGCATCTCATTTCTATGTTTCATGGTAAGGTATAATATGATTTGCGAAGTGTTATGTATTCCTCGTCTACACTTCAAATGAATGTAAATGCGACACTTCCTTGCTAGGAAATAGCGTTTGCAGATGTCTAGGTATCGTAGCAATAGAGTTCTAATGCTTCTTGAAACGCGATATCGCATCTCATTTCTATGTTTCATGGTAAGGTATAATATGATTTGCGAAGTGTTATGTATTCCTCGTCTACACTTCAAATGAATGTAAATGCGACACTTTCTTGCAAGGAAATAGCGTTTGCAGATGTCTACGTATCGAAGCAATAGAGTTCAATTGATTCTTAAAACGAGTTATTGCATCTCATATCTATGTTTCATGATAAGATATAATATGATTTGCGAAGTGTCATGTATTCCTCGTCTACACTTCAAATGAATGTAAATGCGACACTTCCCTGCAAAGAAGTAGCGTTTGCAGATGTCTACGTATCGTAGCAATAGAGTTCTTATGATTCTTAAAACGCGATATCGCATCTCATTTCTATGTTTCATGGCAAGGTATAATATGATTTGCGAAGTGTTATGTATTCCTCGTCTACACTTCAAATGAATGTAAATGCGACACTTCCTTGCAAGGAAATAGCGTTTGCAGATGTCTACGTATCGAAGCAATAGAGTTCAAATGATTCTTAAAACGCGATATCGCATCTCATTTCTATGTTTCATGGTAAGATATAATATGATTTGCGAAGTGTCATGTATTCCTCGTCTACGCTTCGAATGAATGTAAATGCGACACTTCCTTGCTAGGAAATAGCGTCTGCAGATGTCTAGGTATCGAAGCAATAGAGTTCAAATGATTCTTAAAACGAGTTATTGCATCTCATACCTATGTTTCATGATAAGATATAATATGATTTGCGAAGTGTCATGTATTCATCGTCTACACTTCAAATGAATGTAAATGCGACACTTCCTTGCTAGGAAATAGCGTCTTCAGATGTCTAGGTATCGTAGCATTAGAGTTCTAATGCTTCTTAAAACGCGATATTGCATCTCATTTCTGTTTCATGGTAAGATATAATATGATTTGCGAAGTGTCATGTATTCCTCGTCTACACTTCAAATGAATGTAAATGCGACACTTCCCTGCAAGGAAGTAGCGTTTGCAGATGTCTACGTATCGTAGCAATAGAGTTCTTATGATTCTTAAAACGCGATATCGCATCTCATTTCTATGTTTCATGGTAAGGTATAATATGATTTGCGAAGTGTTATGTATTCCTCGTCTACACTTCAAATGAATGTAAATGCGACACTTCCTTGCAAGGAAATGGCGTTTGCAGATGTCTACGTATCGAAGCAATAGAGTTCAAATGATTCTTAAAACGAGTTATTGCATCTCATATCTATGTATCATGATAAGATATAATATGATTTGCGAAGTGTCATGTATTCCTCGTCTACACTTCGAATGAATGTAAATGCGACACTTCCTTGCTAGGAAAAAGCGTCTGCAGATGTCTAGGTATCGTAGCAATAGAGTTCTAATGCTTCTTGAAACGCGATATCGCATCTCATTTCTATGTTTCATGGTAAGATATAGTATGATTTGCGAAGTGTTAAGTATTCCTCGTCTACACTTCAGATGAATGTAAATGCGACACTTCCCTGCAAGGAAATAGCGTTTGCAGATGTCTACGTATCGTAGCAATAGATTTCTTATGATTCTTAAAACGCGATATCGCATCTCATTTCTATGTTTCATGGTAAGGTATAATATGATTTGCGAAGTGTTATGTATTCCTCGTCTACACTTCAAATGAATGTAAATGTGACACTTCCTTGCAAGGAAATAGCGTTTGCAGATGTCTACCTATCGTAGCAATAGAGTTCTAGTGCTTCTTGAAACGCGATATCGCACCTCATTTCTATGTTTCATGGTAAGATATAATGTGATTTGCGAAGTGTTATGTATTCCTCGTCTACACTTCAAATGAATGTAAATGCGACACTTCCTTGCAAGGAAATAGCGTTTGCAGATGTCTACGTATCGTAGCAATAGAGTTCTTATGATTCTTAAAATGTGATATCGCATCCCATTTCTATGTTTCATGGTATGATATAACATGATTTGCGAAGTGTTACGTATTCCTCGTCTACACTTCAAATGAATGTAAATGTGACACTTCCTTGCAAGGAAATAGCGTTTGCAGATGTCTACCTATCGTAGCAATAGAGTTCTAGTGCTTCTTGAAACGCGATATCGCACCTCATTTCTATGTTTCATGGTAAGATATAATATGCTTTGCGAAGTGTTATGTATTCCTCGTCTACACTTCAAATGAATGTAAATGCGACACTTCCTTGCTAGGAAATAGCGTCTGCAGATGTCTAAGTGTCGTAGCAATAGTGTTCTAGTGCTTCTTAAAACTCGATATCGCATCTCATTTCTATGTTTCATGGTAAGATATAATATGATTTTCGAAGTGTCATGTATTACTCGTCTACACATCAAATGAATGTAAATGCGACACTTCCTTGCTAGGAAATAGCGTCTGCAGATGTCTACGTATCGTAGCATTAGAGTTCTTATGATTCTTAAAACGCGATATCGCATCTCATTTCTATGTTTCATGGTAAGGTATAATATGATTTGCGAAGTGTTATGTATTCCTCGTCTACACTTCAAATGAATGTAAATGTGACACTTCCTTGCAAGGAAATAGCGTTTGCAGATGTCTAGCTATCGTAGCAATAGAGTTCTAGTGCTTCTTAAAACGCGATATCGCATCTCATTTCTATGTTTCATGGTAAGATATAATATGATTTGCGAAGTGTTATGTATTCCTCGTCTGCACATCAAATGAATGTAAATGCGACACTTCCTTGCTAGGAAATAGCGTCTGCAGATGTCTAGGTATCGTAGCAATAGAGTTCTAATGCTTCTTAAAACGCGATATCGCATCTCATTTCTATGTTTCATGGTAAGATATAACATGATTTGCGAAGTGTTATGTATTCCTCGTCTACACTTCAAATGAATGTGAATGCGATACTTCCTCGCTAGGAAATAGCGTTTGCAGATGTCTACGTATCGTAGCAATAGCTTTCTAGTGCTTCTTAAAACGCGATATCGCATCTCATTTCTATGTTTCATGGTAAGATATAATATGATTTGCGAAGTGTCATGTATTCCTCGTCTACACTTCAAATGAATGTAAATGCGACACTTCCTTGCTAGGAAATAGCGCCTGCAGATGTCTAGGTATCGTAGCAATAGAGTTCTAAAGCTTCTTGAAACGCGATATCGCATCTCATTTCTATGTTTCATGGTAAGATATAATATGATTTGCGAAGTGTTATGTATTCCTCGTCTACACTTCAAATGAATGTAAATGCGACACTTCCTTGCTAGGAAATAGCGTCTTCAGATGTCTAGGTATCGTAGCAATAGAGTTCTAATGCTTCTTAAAACGCGATATTGCATCTCATTTCTGTTTCATGGTAAGATATAATATGATTTGCGAAGTGTCATGTATTCCTCGTCTACACATCAAATGAATGTAAATGCGACACTTGCTTGCTAGGAAATAGCGTCTGCAGATGTCTAGGTATCGTAGCAATGGAGTTCTAATGCTTCTTAAAACGCGATATCGCATCTCATTTCTATGTTTCATGGTAAGATATAATATGATTTGCGAAGTGTCATGTATTCCTCGTCTACACTTCAAATGAATGTAAATGCGACACTTCCCTGCAAGGAAGTAGCGTTTGCAGATGTCTACGTATCGTAGCAATAGAGTTCTTATGATTGTTAAAACGCGATATCGCATCTCATTTCAATGTTTCATGGTAAGGTATAATATGATTTGAGAATTGTTATGTATTCCTCGTCTACACTTCAAATGAATGTAAGAGTGACACTTCCTTGTAAGGAAATAGCGTTTGCAGATGTCTACCTATCGTAGCAATAGAGTTCTAGTGCTTCGTAAAACGCGATATCGCATCTCATTTCTATGTTTCATGGTAAGATATAATATGATTTGCGAAGTGTCATGTATTACTCGTCTACACATCAAATGAATGTAAATGCGACACTTCCTTGCTAGGAAATAGCGTCTGCAGATGTCTACGTATCGTAGCATTAGAGTTCTTATGATTCTTAAAACGCGATATCGCATCTCATTTCTATGTTTCATGGTAAGGTATAATATGATTTGCGAAGTGTTATGTATTCCTCGTCTCCACTTCAAATGAATGTAAATGCGACACTTCCTTGTAAGGAAATAGCGTTTGCACATATTTACCTATCGTAGCAATAGAGTTCTAGTGCTTCTTGAAACGCGATATCGCACCTCATTTCTATGTTTCATGGTAAGATATAATGTGATTTGCGAAGTGTTATGTATTCCTCGTCTACACTTCAAATGAATGTAAATGCGACACTTCCTTGCAAGGAAATAGCGTTTGCAGATGTCTACGTATCGTAGCAATAGAGTTCTTATGATTCTTAAAATGCGATATCGCATCCCATTTCTATGTTTCATGGTATGATATAACATGATTTGGGAAGTGTTATGTATTCCTCGTCTACACTTCAAATGAATGTGAATGCGATACTTCCTCGCTAGGAAATAGCTTTTGCAGATGTCTACGTATCGTAGCAATAGCTTTCTAGTGCTTCTTAAAACGCGATATCGCATCTCATTTCTATGTTTCATGGTAAGATATAACATGATTTGCGAAGTGTTATGTATTCCTCGTCTACACTTCAAATGAATGTGAATGCGATACTTCCTCGCTAGGAAATAGCGTTTGCAGATGTCTACGTATCGTAGCAATAGCTTTCTAGTGTCACGTCTCAAGTTCGGGAAAATTTCCTATTTGACCGTGATCGACACGTAGCCGTCTCCGAAATCTGCGCGCTGAATTGCGGCGGACGCCGGGTTCTTTATGGCTCGCGAAACACTGGTACGAAACGCGGACGCGGTGAACAAGGACGTTCACCTACCTTTTGATGGCTTGAGTGGCTGCTTTAATCGGCTTTCCTTTGTAGATACCGCTGGAAACGTGGATCCCCCTCCGGAATGGTCCCAGTATACGGGCTGTGAGGCGGAATCGTCAAAGGGATGAGTTTCCAGCGAGACTGCTCGGTGGTGTTGGACTTCTCTGTACTCTGCGGTGAAGACGGCTGTGCAGGACGGCCGGTGTGCGGAGGAGCCACGGCGAGGATGGCTGAATAGCTGAAGATCGGTACTTGACTTTCCAGGCCCGCGTATTCTCGCACCAATCGACGTATGAAATTCTTCCTTCCCGCGCGTCGAGTTCTTTTCCTACCGTCGGCACAACGCATTCAGCCTACTTCCTCAAAGTCCGGATACGGGTCCACTAAGCGGCGGTCCGCTCTAGTTTGCCGGTCCGTAAGAGTGGAAGGTCGACGTAGATTCGCTCGTAGTGAGACAATGGGTCGATCCAGCTAAGCGGCGGTCCTCTCTAACCGATCGATTACCAAGCCTCGACTACGGTGAAACTCGAATGTGTTTAATACGCGAGAACTCGTGGAAGACTTCGTGTTATACTCGAGTGTTGCAAGGAATTGTATTAACGAGAGATATTAATTCTGATAAAATAAAGATATATTCTAAATAATCCTACGCTTACACTTACTGTCCCTATCGAGCTAAGTTAAAATTAGTTTAATATTAGAAATAGAATAACAAGACTTTAGAATTAGAATTGACTTTGATTTAGAAGTTGTAATACCTCCAAGTGAGGCAGAGACTGGCCCGAAGGCATGAGGCTGAAGACCGTTCAGCTTGAGCGACAGACGATTTCTGATCTCTGACTTGCGTGTCCGCGACCTCCTCGGATCGCGCGGCGCGCGAGTCGTTGGGCCCCAGAGTGGGGCGGCCGCTCGGCCCGCGAAGTGGGGCGGCCGGTCGTGGAGGGGCGCGGCTCGCGTTGAGCGTGAGCCGGGCGCGTCGGACGCTTGTTCGAGCGTATCGTAGCGGATTATAATGTAATTTAGAAATTAGTATTCAACATAGATTTGCCTTAAAATTATTCGTGTGTGTTGTTTCTGTATATACATGGTCGTGTAGTGTGCTTACTAGCTACGGACTTAAGATATCTTATGAGTAGACATTAGAGAAGTATATATAATGGAGATTTACAGCTGCTGACTCTGTGCAGTGTGCGATGGCGTCTTCGTGCTGCGGCTGGGGGTTGCGTACCCTCCAACTTCGTCGAGGTCGCGCGTCGTGGCGCGGTCGAGTGGTCGAATCCCCGGGTGTGTAGATGGCTGCCTTGGCTCGGCGATCGGGCTGGTTGCCCGTGTACAGGGGCGCTCGTCCCTTGTGGCTACGTGCGGCTGGCGGTGCGTATGGACCTGCCGGGTGCTGCGGGAGGCGTTGGGGGGTGGAAGGCGGTACGCCGGACGTCACACCCCCCCCCCCCTTAAAAAAGGAATCTTGGCGTTGCCAAGATCTCCTGACTGCTAGGTGCGTCTGTGGAGAAGACTGCATTTTCGAGATTTTGCCGGTTAGTTGCCGTACTTCGAGATTGTTCTCGTCGGATGTGTTGCAGCGGGCTCGCTTCGTTCCTGTAGGATGGCCCTGGTTGGAGTTGCTTTCCCTCGATGGCCTGTTTTTTGCACTATGCGCTCTCACACTACTGTCACTGCTGTGTTTAATGTTTTTGGTACGCGGTTTTTCAGTTTTTTCACTTTTCGCGTTAGCACTATCAGTTTTTGTCTCTCTCACGTTACTCATTCTCTTACAAAGTTTTAGCTTATTTGTATGTACGATCTTATATCTACCTTTAATATCTAATTTGGCGTTGTTATTATTCAGAATTTCGACGATTCTGTAAGGTCCCACGTACTGGGACTGAAATTTGTGTTTGTTGGGTTCTCTTAGCAAGAAAACCCATTGTCCTGCTTCGAATTTCTGAATATTTACCTTCTTATCATAATAAAATTTTGCGCGGCGTTTTGCGTTTTCGAGATTTTCCCTTGCGATTTTCTGAGACTTGGTGATTTTATCGTTGAGGTTAATAAGATAATCTGAATATGTTTCATTTTCTGTGTTATCTTGAAACGGTGTGTCTGACGGAACCCTCGCAATACGGCCAAAAACCAATTCGTGAGGTGTATACAGCGTGCCCTCGTGGACGCTGGTATTATAGGAAAGCATGGCATACGGGAGCCATCTTTCCCAATCGTTACTGGTGTGGATGAAGTGTTTCAGGTACTCCGCGAGAACATGATGGGAGCGTTCCACCGAGCCGTTGGTCTGTGGGTGGAAGGCGGTGGACTTGTATTGTTTTATTTTAAACTTAATCGCGATTGCCTTAATCAAACTGTTAATAAAGTTAGAACCTTGGTCTGTTAGGATGCCCTTTGGGCAACCGAATCTGCATATAAATCCAGTAATTAGTGCGTCTGCAATATCGACCGCTGATGTTTGCTTCAAGGGTATAGCTACTGAGTACTTAGTCAAAAGATCCTGGATGGTTAGGATATTCGTGTAACCGTCGGGGGTAGTCGGGAGAGGACCCATCACGTCCATGGAAATCTTGTCGAAAGCACATCCCGGAGTGTCTGTTAATGTCAAGGGTTGCTTTGTCTTAACGCGAACTAGTTTTTCTAACTGACAGCTCCTGCACTTGCTGATATAATCTTGGATTTGTGATTTCATGTTCGACCAATAGTATTTTTCTCTAATCCGCGAGTAAGTTTTATTTACACCTTTATGACCTCCCACGGGTGTGTCGTGATTATCCTGAATTATTTTTAATCTTTTTTCTTCGGGTGGGATATGAATTAAACCCTGGCATACTGTTATTTGAATCGGTTGTTCGTAAAATAGGTCCTGTAACGCTCTCTGAATCTGAGACCATGGCAGTGAATCGAGCGAGGTTTGTGCTATGCTAAAGGATTTTAGTTGGAGTTCGGTAGTTACGTCGAACAATGAGCGTAGTGATTCAATAATAATTTGATAATCGATGGATCGACTTGCGTGTTCTATTATGGGCAGTTGAATTTGATAATGGTCGTCTATCTTGGTTACCCTGGCTTTCGCGAGATTTATGTCCTTTTTGTTAAATAAAAATTTTCCGGATTTTTCGATTTCTTTGGCGCCGGCGTCGTATGGATGTCCCGATTGCGTGATAAAAATTACATTGTTGTCGCGTCTAGTCGCTATGGTGTCTCTAGTGAATTTAAATAACGGTTCGTAACGTACGTGTTCGTGTGGCATTGGTGTGTACATTTCTGTTTTTGAGCTGGAAGTCGGTAATGGCGCCGGTAATGAAGGACTTGGTTTTGGTATAGTAGGAACCTGTGTAGGACGGTTATCGTCGGAACTCGGAGAAGGTGGTGGTGGAGGAGGAACTACGTGTTTTTTCCGTTGGTAGCGTTTCGGTAGTGGGTCAAATATATTTTCGTCGGAAGATGATGATAGCGTGATAGGAAGAACTTTGACTGGATTGCGAGAAAGCGCATCTGCGTTTAAATTAGTTTTTCCGGTTTTATATATCATCTCGTAATCGTATTCAGCTAATTTGAGCCTCCACCTCACAAGACGGCTGGATGGATCCTTCACGGAATTCATCCACACCAGTGGACGGTGGTCAGTGACTAATTTAAATTGGTTGCCGTAAATGTACGGCCTGAAATGGTGTACAGCGTAAATAATGGCCAAACATTCCTTTTCGATGGTTGAGTAATTTTTTTCGGCGGAATTCAGAAGTCGTGACGTGTATGCGATCGGTAAATCGCGGCCTATCGGTCCTTGACTCAGGACAGCGCCTATAGCATCCGCTGATGCGTCGGTTGTAATTACGAATGGTAATTTAAAATTCGGGTATTGTAAGATGGGCGCCTCGCATAGCGCGTCTCGTAGTTTCACAAATGCATTTTCTTGTTCATTTCGCCAGATAAATTGAACATCTTTCTTCAATAGGTTGGTTAAAGGTTTCGAAATGTTTGAGAAGTTAGAAATAAAGCGTCTATAGTATCCTGCTAGGCCTAAGAACTGTTTTATTTGTTTAGAATTGGTCGGACGGGGAAAATCTCGAACAGCGCTTACTTTAGCGGGATCCGGTTTCACGCCACTCTCACTGATTATGTGCCCGAGCTAACTCACTTCGCGCCTCAAGAACTCGCACTTATCCGGCTGGAGGACCAGGTTGGCCTCTCTCAGACGGCGCGTTAGTTTATCGAACTTGACTTGGTGTTCTTGTAGCGAGCTTGCGTAAATTACGATATCGTCTAAGTAAACGAAAAGTTCGTTACCTTGGAGTCCCGCGAGCACATTGTCCATGAGTCGCTGGAATGTGGCGGGCGCATTTTTTAAACCAAACGGCATCCTCGTAAACTCAAAGTGGCCATGCGGTGTGGAGAATGCCGTTTTGTGCGCGTCAGCGGGTTCCATTGGAATTTGATGAAACCCGCTGGCTAAATCAAACGTGCTGAAATACTTGGCACTGCCAAGCTGGTCAAGTATTTCAGTGATGCATGGCAAGGGATAAGCGTCGGCGATAGATTTTTCGTTCAATGCCCGATAATCTATTACGACGCGCCAGCGCTTATTCCCTTGCGAGTCTGCTTTTTTTGGAACAACCCACAACGGCGAGTTATAGGGTGACTTTGAA